>NC_081410.1:170999827-171072327 GCF_030272615.1 Cryptomeria japonica | reverse complement strand
AGGAGGGAATATTTTACAAATAATATCCATGCTGGCATTTTGCATGTAGATTGCATTAATGATATCTTACCATTGATGTCAATTGAACCGGTAATGGTATTCATGTTATTGCTGATATTGTTATTTTTGATATTGGCTAGTAATCAGTAAGAAGAGCTTTGTGGAAGATGTTGTAAACCGGTATGTAAAATTTTGTGAGTTGAACCGATGTAAAAGGGTTAAACCTTTCTATGCAATGTAACTGGTAAACCCTATCAGTTGTTAAACCCTAACCGATCAAGTTTGATGGTTTATTATCTGATAAGTGATAATGATGGAGACATGTGTGATCATTGTATGAGGATAAGTTCAAATTGTTTTGGCCCATTTGTTTTCTATCTAGGGAAGAGCAACGTGGATTCCATCTAATGCACAGCATGTGATGAGTTATAAAGTCCGATGAAGTGGTGATCATGGAGCGGTTGGAATTTTCTTGAAGAATGTGAAGAGATTGTCATGATTTCTAACGGTCAAGATTGTACCGACTTGTTTGTAATCTCGATGATGAGAATTAGGTTTTTGTTGTGTTACTGACCTAACTGATTTGTATTTAAGGTCGATGAAGTTGTTTGTAAACGTTGTTGGCAAGATTGATTGAAACCTGTTGAGTGTGTAGTTTCCTAGCTAGTGAATGGATCTGCACTTTGAGTGAAGGCAAATTGAATCTTAGAAGGATCTAATCAAACAAATGTAGTGCTACTCAGACATATCAAGAAAACCTGTTGTTTTTTAACAATTACAACAATAGTGAAATCCTTTAACCGGGTAAGCTCTAACAAGCTTGGTTACTCATTAAATCCTCTAACAAGGTGGTCCATTAGCTTGGATTATTAAATCCTCCAACGAGGTTACTCCTAACAGGGTATTGTGCTTTTCATCAAGGCATATTTGTAAATCCCCTAACCGGGTGATTCCTAACCGGAATTAGTTCTTAACATGACTTATTGTAAAGCTTTAACAAGCTTGGCTCCTAACAGGACTAACTTCAGAAGAGTTCAAATAGCCATCCTTGTGAGTCTCATCTCACCGTGGTTTTTACCTATTTGGGTTTTCCATGTGTGGTGAATGTTTTTATGGTTATGATCTTATTTGTTGATTTGATTAAATTTTGATAAGGCATGATAAGTAGAAGCATTGAGAGATGAATATGTTGAGTCATGATTAAGAATTGTTGATGTTTACAAGATTGAAGTTGTTTACTATTAAGTTGTTATAATAGTTAAACTGGTTGATGTCAAGTATTCTTATGAATATTGATCTTAACTGAGATATGTTTACTTTGTGTGACTTAATTTGAGTTTGGGAGCTTTGTATAATTTTTTCATTATGCTGATTCACCACCCCCCCCCCCGCTCTTAGTATTCTAGATACTTATTCTTTCATCATACCATCAATCCAAAACCCATAAGAAAAATGACCAAGATGTAATGTGGGCTATAAGTTCATGAGTAGGAGCATGGATCAAATTATTATGTTGTTGGCATTAACGATACTTTTCAACAAAACCAAAGGAATGTTTTTTCATGGTTTTCCAATAGTATCGCATTTGAAGAAACCTTTGGACCAAAGATTTTCCGCCAAAATTCCCCCCACAATTCCTCAAGGGCAATGGGAATTTGGGATTTGTTTAGACAATGAAGGAGAAGGCCATTATTATCTTTTATAAAAAGGACATTGGAGAGAATAATGTATCCTGTAGCGAGTTTAGGAATTTGAGTTATAGTGTTTTTACTTGTGGAATCGGAAAGAGTATCATCATGCAAATATTAAAAAATGTGAGAGTACCATCCATCATAATCTAAGTTATAAAAACAAGAAGTCTCACTAGAGATATCAAAAATAGTGGGTGAACAAAGATTATGAATGATGAATTAATATTCCACAAAATATTAATTCATCATTCACATAGCAATTATCTTTCCATGGGATGGGATCTATGGTGTAATAATACAACTTCTTTAACAATGAAAAGAATAAGTGACAATATTGAGATAGTTTACTTTGTTTATTTTGATATGTTCCCATAATTTTTATTATGATTAATTGTGAATCACCAAAGATACTGTTATCCTCAATTTTGGCTTGCTCAAAATTGTGTAATAACCCCTATAAATTTTGTCCAATTTGTAGCCCATGTGTCCTAAGCAAGTTGATCAAGGTAAATTTTTTATTGTCTTCGTTCATGACTTGGACCTCAAGAAATCATCTTGATTTGAAGTCACAAGTTGTCAATTTGAAAGATCGAGTAAATGCCTTTTGGGAGTTAGTTTTATTTCATCTTTGTTGATTCTGGTGTCAAATCAGGTCCTAAACCTAATTTTACACTTGTATAGGGATTTTTGGTGTCAAATTGGGTCTTAAACCTGATTCTGCACTTGTGGACCTATTTTGGTGTAGTTTGGACCTATAGAACCAAATTGCACCTGTCTTGGTGTACTTCATACTTATAGACCCGAACTGCACATGTTTTGGTGCAGTTTGGACCTGTAGGTTTGATATAAACTTTACCTTTGTTTCTACAAACTTGTACTACACCTTTGAACCACACTTAGCCTTAGGTGTAAATCGGGCTTACAAACCCAAATTACACCAATTGCACACACATGTAAATAGGGTTCATAGGCCCAATTTAAACTTGATCTACCATGATACAATGAGGGTTTTTGTAATCCTTATGGCACAAAATTCAACACATATATGATCCTATTCAATTTAAATGATCAAGATGGTTGGTGATTGTTCTTCTCAAGTATTGATGATTTCCCTATGCTATAGTGTCATTCTTGTACAAATGGTAGAACCATCTCCAAGGAAAAGACAATGAAGTTAAATAAGCAAGACTTCTATCTACTCTTCCTCTTATCCTCAGTGGCATCAAACATTGCAAACACCATATGATTTTGAAATACAGGTTAGCTGTCAACAATATGAAGATTTTATGAAAGAAGGATGATCATAATAAAGATGTGTCTCTAGAAACTTAGTCATTTTTATGCATCTCTAGTGTAGTGGCATTTTGCAATTTCAATCAACACCTCAGGTGTTATTCTATGTATGCACTAGTACACATGTAGGACTGCACGTGTCCTAAGTCAAATAGGTCTCTACTTTTGACTTGGTCACAATTAGTTGTAACTTTTCCTATTTTTGTGCATCATCCCTCTTCTATATATATGAGGGTGCTCGTTGTAAATCTAGGAATGAATCTTTTGGCAATGCAACAAAACTCGATTGGTTTGGGATGCACTCGAAAATTTATTTTTAGATGTAAATCAAATTGCAATCAATAAAAGAGACAAGTTGTTTTCAATATTTGTGTTGGAACTAGTTGTAATGTGATGACATTATTCAGAGTTGATTGTGAGTATTGTGGTGTTATTTGAAAAGAATTAAATCCAATCTTGTAGTCTTTGAGTTGCTTATTATGTTTATAATTAATGATATATTGTCAAACTTGATCTTGTAGTCTTTGAGCTACTTATCATGTTTGAAGCTAATGTTTCATGCTCAAGCAAAGAGATAACTTGCAGTCTTTGTGTTATTTTTACCTTCTACGTGTGTGTATTTAAGGTGAAGTGTAACACGTATTTCATCTTTGTCCTTGAAGCTTTATAGGAAGTCATGGAAATTCTTTGAGCTTTCATGAGATTATTGGTTAATTTTTCTTGGTTGTACTTGAAAGTTTATTGTAAGAAAGAGTCATCTATTTTTAAAGGTTGATAGGATAGTGATAAAAATAATTCTTTGATCTTTATTATTACTTTCTCATCCCAAAGTTATTTTCATAAAAAAAGGAGCAACGAGAGGCTTTGTAGTCTTTTGGAAACTTTGCTTACAATGAGCATAGATTATTAAGGTTACTGCAAGTTAGAAACATTTTATTATTGTATTCTAAATAGAGAATTAGAGAGATAGTTATTCTAAAAGAAGAGAGAATTAAGTTGTTGTACCATCTGATATTAGTGTAAAGTTAGCAGGTAGATTTAGAATATATAGAGATTGTAGTAAAAAGGGAGAGCCTTCCCTTATAAATAGGAGATATCATATCTTGCCTTCTAAGAGGTATTATCTCATGTATTGTCATGAAACTCACATTTTGTAAGCCTCCACTAGTTTACAAAATTTTCACCCAATAGTTTTGGCAACTCTGTTGGGATACAATACGCATCCAAAGGCCTCATGCTTTTGTTTGAAGTATACCAATATCCTATTCATTGTAATTTATTTTCTTGTAATTTTTCAAGCTTTCACCAAGAACATATAAAATAGTTTCCCAAGGTCCTTGGGGGAATGCTTTTGGTCCATTGAATCTGACTCCACCTCTACATGCTCTTCCTAATGGCTTATGGAAGAACTTCCCCAAGTTCTATGGGGATGGAAAACAACATCCAGATGAACACATTGTTGCTTTCTATCTCGCATGTGGGATTCTTGGAGTTGAACATAAAGATGTTTCAGTGAGGTTATTCATTGAGACATTACAAGGTGTTACTGTTCATTGGTTCTTCCATTTTGCACCACAAACCATCACCAATTGGCAAACACTCAAAACAAAGTTTGAAGAGAGGTTCAAGCCTATATAAGATGCAAATGCATTATTAGTATTGGCAATATGTTGGATTTATTTAAGTGTTTTCATTGATGTCAATATTGTATCCTAGTTGGATGTATCCTGGTTAGTCTTGGTGATCATCTTGTTTTTGGCTATATTTTTGATCCGGTATGATTAGATCTCTGGAATCGGTTTTGGATGCTTATTCTGATGGTTATATGATTTCTATATTTTGGTGGTTTCATGATTTGGTTATTGCTTTTGGTATTTTCAGTTACCGGTTGGCTTGTGCCTTTACCAGTTTGCTTTTGGCTTTATCGGATTATGGCATTCCTGGTTAGCTTTACCGGTATGCATTATTTGGTGATTTCATCAGTGGATTTTGGGTCTGGCTTATGGAATCATTTTCTATCATGTTGTTGGTGCTTCTTCATCATATCTTGAGTGTTTGAAGACTTTACATTGGATGGTGTGTTGTTATGGTGGTCCTATTTGGATCCAGTTGAACTTTCATTGAGGGTTTCTACCGTCAAGTGAAGCGTGTTGGTTTTTGGTTTTAGCGGAATTCTCAATGGATATAATTGTTTGGTTACTTGATTTAGGTCCATGATATGTAATATGAATCATAATATTGACCCAGTGGTATCATGTGATGTAATTTTTGTAATTATGGGTTTATGGGTCTAGGGTTTAGCCAACCTTATCAATAAGGTTGATGATCTGTATTTATAAGTGACTTATTCATGTAATTGGTGTGGATCGATGGTTATGGTTGGTTAAGTCTGCATTATTAGAGAAAGGATTATGTATGAATAAAGTCATATCATTTAGGAGAAGGTTTGAAAGTTTTTGTATTGCAGAGCAGACATCAATACTTAACCATAACTGTATCAGGAATTTGTAGATGCTACTTTCACAGTTCATTGTGATCTATATTGTAGTTTGATGGTTTTGTAAGTCAATGAGACTTCCCTTTGTGATGAGAAGTGCACTTTAGGTTGTTGGCCTTTCTGCATGTGTAGACCCCATTGTAATCATTCACAATACTACTACAGAGTATTCATTTGATTGTGGGTAGGGTTTCCCGCCGTTGTTTTTCCCTTTCTGAGTTTTTCACGTCAAAATATTGGTGTTATATGTGTTATGCTTTCATGTTATATTCTTCATTAAGTTATGCTTCGGTTTAAGGCTTATAATTGAATTGATTGTTGTTATTGTTAGTAAACTGATTCACCCCCCTTCTCAGTTTACTCCTGGTATCAGAACATTCTAACAACTAGTATTAGAGCGAGGTCCTCTCTGCAAAAGCCTAATCACTTGAGGAGATCCTATGGCATTAGCATCTGGTTCTACATTTAATCCTTACCAAAAGGAGAGTCCCAAATTTGATGGTACAAATTACAAAATATGGAAGGAGCGAATGAATATTTATCTCAAATGTCTTGGAACAAAAGTTTGGGAGATAGTAGAGAAAGGGTATACAACTCATGATCCTAACTCTGGCATGTACACCGGCACCTATGGATGAACAAAAAAGAGTTGAAAATGATGTAAGAGCAAAAGAAGCTTTGTTGAGCACCCTATCTGATGAAAAGCTATTAAATGTCATAGAATTGGAGAATGCTAAGCAGATCTGGTTGAAGCTTGAAACTCTTTATGAAGGTGATCAGGTAGTAAAGATTGCTAAACTTGAATATTTCCAGGTAAGGTATGAAACTTTGAAGATGGAAGAGGATGAGAAGATAAGTTCTTTCATGGATGGAGTCAATGAGATTGTCATGGGTATCAAATGTTGCAGTGGATCTGTCAATGAAGATGAAATAGTGTCAAAATCTCTAAGGTTTCTACCTTCAACTTACAAAATGAAGGCTACTGCTATCAATGAACTCCAAACAATGTCAAGTACCCCTGTGACCAAAGATACACTACTTGGGAAATTGACTGCTTTTAAACTTGAAGAACTCAAAGATCAGAGTGCTGCTAAAATTGAGATTGCATTTAAAGCATCTGCCTCTGGTAAACAAAAGATATATTGGAAAGAGATTTATGCTAAGGATATGGAGGAAATTGAGAGAGAAGAAAGAGATCTTGAAGAGTTGAAAGTCCTGATTGCTAGAAGAATCTTTAAAGGACCAGCTAGAAGTAAGTATGAAGGAAAAATCCCTTTTAAATATTTTTCATGCAATAAGATTGGTCATTTTTCTTCTAGATGTCCTAAAAGAGATGCCAGGAATCATGAAAGATTTGTGAGGAATTATAAGCCTAATCCTTAATATCATAGCAGATCTAGATTCAAAAGAAATAAGGATAAATCATGTTATTATGTTGGTGATGATGATGATGATGAACCTATGAGTGGATCCGGTAATGGAGCTTCCTTCAGTAAAGATTGGGTCTTTATTACTATCAAGGATGATTCTCCGGAATCTATCATTTAAGAAACAAATACCGAGGAAAAGGCCTTGGCTGCTAAAATTGAAGAAAAGGATGAATGGGTTATAGAGAGTGGATGCTCACATCACATGACTAGTGACAAGAGAAAGTTTCTATCATTGCAAGAATTTGATGGTGGATTGGTCAAATTTGGAGACAACAAGGCATGTAGGATCAAAGGCAAAGGAACAATATCACTGGATGGTAAGACTAATACTGATAATGTTTATTATGTTGAAGGCTTAAAGCATAATCTTTTGAGTGTAGGTCAGATGGTGGATAGAGTTCATTTGCAATTCAAAGATGGAAAATGCAAGATCATTAATAAATCTAGATTGGAGATTGCTTCCGGAACTTGGACTAAATGTAATATCTTTCATTTGAACTTTGGTGAGAAGGCTTTCTTGATTGCTCAGACTGATGAAAGTTGGTTATGGTATAAGAGGATGTGTCATGTAAATTTTGATTGCATAGTAAAGATCAGTTCAATACCGCTTGTCAGAGATTTGCTTAAAATTGTTAAACCTAATAATCCGGTATGTAGAGAATGTCAAATGGGTAAGAAAATTAGAACTTCTTTCATAAGTATACATGATAAATCTAATGAAATTCTTTATCTTATTCATACTGATTTGTGTGAACCGGCAAGGACTAAATTTTTTCAAGGTGATAGATATTTTATGTTACTTATTGATGACTATTCTAGAATAATGTGGGTGGAATTTTTGAAAGAAAAAATTGAATCTCTTGAGAAATTCAAAATCTTTAAGGCTATGGTTGAGACTGAGACAAGACTGGAGATAAAATGATTGAGATCAGATCATGGTGGTGAGTTTACATCCGGTGAGTTCAACAACTTTTATGAAAGGAATGGTATTAGGAGACAACTTTCTACACCTAGAACCCCACAATAGAATGAATTGGTGGAAAGGAAGAACATAACAATTTTGGATGCAACAAGGACTATGATGATTGAAGCTAAAATACTTGATATCTATTGGAGAGAGGTTGTCAATACCATTGTATACACTTTCAATAGAGTACACATTAAAGGCGATACTGGTAAGACTCCTTATGAATTATGGTTTGTTCATACTCCTACTGCCAGATATTTTAGAATTTTTGGAAGCAAATGTTACATTAGAAGAGATGATGCATTAGGAAAGTTTGATCCTAGAAGTGATGAAGGAATATTCTTGGGTTATTCTACTAAGAGAAAAGCATATAAATGTTATAACAAAAGATTGAATAGGATAATGGAAAGCATAAATGTCAAGGTGGATGAGCATGGCAGTAATCAGATCAAAGCATATGATTGTGGACCAAAAGATGAATTTATCAGACCTAAACTAGTAATGCAAGAATCAGTTTAGAACAGTGAACCAGTGACTCCGGTAACATCAAAAAATTCAATAGTGATAGAGGAGCAACATAATATATCAGCAAATCAAGAAAATTCAAAGACTCCTAAGTATGTAAAGCTAAATCATTATGAAGATCAAATCATTGGAGATAAAAGGAAAGGTGTGATGACTAGGAGAAGGCTAGCTGCTGAAGAGGTATGTTTAATTTCTCAAATTGAATTGGAATCTTTTATTGAGGCAAGTAAGGATGAAAATTGGATAAAAGCAATGGAAGAAGAATTATATCGGATTGAAAAGAATAAGACATGGGAACTTGTACCTAGACCTAAATACAAGAACATTATTGGAACTAAATGGGTTTTCAAGAATAAATTGAATGAGGAAGGTCAATTGGTAAGGAACAAGGCTAGATTGGTTGGTAAAGGCTATTCACGGGAAGAAGGTGTTGATTATGGAGAGACTTATGCTCTAGTTGCTAGAATTGAAGCGATAAGACCTTTTTTTTCTTATGTTGCACACAAGAACTACAAAGTATATCAAATGGATGTGAAATGTGCATTTTTGAATGAAGATCTTGGAGAAGAAGTTTACATTAAGGAACTTGATGGATTTTCTTTATCAGAAGACAAGGACGTGGTTTGTAGGCTAAAGAAAGCTTTATATGGATTGAAACAGGCCCCTAAAGCATGGTATGCTAGACTGGATAAGTATCTTTTAAAACTTGGCTTTAGTAAAGGTAATGCTAATAGTAACTTATATTATAAAATTGAGAATGATGATATATTAATTATTGAAGTATTTATGGATAACATCATTTTTGGAGGAGAAGAAGGTTTATGCATGAAATTGGTTGATGATATGAAGAATGAATTTGAAATGTCTATGATTGGTGAGATGAAATTTTTCTTAGGCTTGCAGATTACTCAGACTGATAAAGATATTTTCATTTGTGAAACTATGTATGTGAAGGAGTTACTTGAGAAATTTGGACTTGAGAATTCTAAATTTGTCGATACTCCTATGATAACTAGTTGCAAATTGTCAAAGGATAGGGAATCACCTAAAGTGAATCCAAGCAAATACGAATCAATGATTGGTGGATTGTTGTACCTAACTCAGACTAGACCTGATATAATAAATGTTGTTTGTATTGCTTCTAGATTTCAATAAGATCCTAGAGAAACTCATGATATTGTTGTCAAGAGAATATTCAGATATTTGGCAAGTACAATAGACTTTGGGTTATGGTATCCTAAGGATGATTACTTCACATTATATACATATACAAATTCTTATTGGGCAAGAGATGTGGATGATCAGAAGAGCACTACTGGCAATGCATTCTTTCTTGGGAAGAAGTTGGTTTCATGGCTTAGTAAGAAACAATCATGCACTTCATTGTCTACTACTGAAGCGGAATATGTTGCAACTGCTACCAATTGTACTCAGATTCTATGGATGAAATAAATGTTAAAGGAAATAAGGGTAAGTTATGATGATCCTATTGCTATTCACTGTGATAATACTATTGCTATTGATATGTCAAAGAATCAGGTATTTCATTCCAAATCAAAAGGTTGAAGCAAAGGAAGTCAGATTGGTTTATGTGCCTACTAAGGAACATATTGAAAATATTCTAACTAAACCATTTCCTAAAGACACTTTTGAATATCTCAGAGATCAGTTGGGGGTTACCAGCCCTCTGAAAGAGACTTAGAGATGCAGGGATGCATCAATCCAGTGAGATTATCAAAACATACTTTCCTGATCCAGGTTGATGAATATGGTGCTACTACTCAGGGGGAGTAGTCAGCTATTTGGTTCAGTATTCTTGGTTTGGTATCTGTCCTTTGTCATTGATGTCAAAGGGGGACAGAGGTATTCATGTGAAAATTGTCAAATCTTTTTGGGGAAAGGTATTCATGTTAATCTAAGCGGGAGATATATTCCAATTCATCTTTTGGGAGATTGTTGGCATTCCTTGGCACTTGGATATTTTTCCCATTCAGTATTACCATCAATGTTAAAGGGGGAGATTGTTGGCAATATGTTGGATTTGGTTAAGCGTTGTCATTGATTTCAACATTGTATCTTGGCTGGATCTATCCCGATTAGCCTTGGTGATCATCTTGGTTTTGATTGTGTTTCTGATCCGGTATGATCAGATCTTTGGAATCAGTTTTGGATGATTATTCTGATGGTTATATTCTTTCTATATTCTGGTGGTTTCATGATTTGGTTATCGCTTTTGGTATTTCTAGTTACCGGTTGGCTTGTGCCTTTACCAGCTTTCTTTTGGCTTTATCGACTTCTGGCATTATCAGTTAGCTTTACCGGTATGCATTATTTGGTGACTTCATCAGTGGATTTTGGGTCTAACTTATTTCTATCATGTTGTTGGTTCTTATTGATCATACCCTGAGTGTTTGAATACTTTGCATTGGATGTCGTGTTGTTATGGTGGTTCTATTTGGATTTGGTTGAACTTTCACTGAGGGTTTCTATCAACAAGTGAAGCGTTTTGGGTTTTGGTCTTAGCGGAATTCCCAACGGATATAATTGTTTGGTTACTTGATTTAGGTCCATGCTATTTAATGTAAATCATAATATTGGTTTGGTGGTATCATGTGATGTAATTTTTGTAATTATGGGTTTATGGGTTTAGGGTTTATTTGACATTGTCAATAAGGTTGATTATTTGTATTTAAAGGTGACTTATTCTTGTAATTGGTGTGGATCGATGGTTATGGTTGGTTAAGTCTACATTATGAGAGAAAGGATTATGTGCAAAGTCATATCAATCAAGAGAAGGTTGAAAAGGTTTTGTATTGCAGAGCAGACATCAGTGCTTAACCGTAAGTGGATTAGGTATTTGTAGATGCTACTTTTACAGTTCATTGTGTTCCAGATTGTAGTCCAATGATTTTGCAAGTCAGTGAGACTTCCCTTTGTGATGAGCAGTGCACTCTAGGTTGTTGGCCTTTCTGTATGTGTAGACCCCATTGCAATCATTTGCAATACTACTGCAAAGTATTCATCTAATTGTGGGTAGGGTTTCCCACCGTGGTTTTTCCCTTTCCAGGTTTTCCACGTCAAAATATTGGTGTTATGTGTGTTGTGCTTTCATGTTATATTCTTCATTGAGTTGTGCTCTGGTTTAAGGTTTATAATTGAATTGATTGTTGTTATTGTTAGTAAACTGATTCACCCCCCCTCCTCTTAGTTTACTCCCAAAATCAGAACATTCTAATAATTAATACAATTGACTCAAATGAAAAAAGAACCACAGGAATCCATGTGAGAGTTTTTGGCTAATTTTAACAAGCTATCTAATATAATTCCAATGGTGGTTCAACCCACAAATGAAAATTTGAATTGCTTCTTCATCAGCACTTAGTTGCTTGAGGTGAGTTTCTTTTTAAGAAGGGTAGTTTTGAGAAACCTTGCAGTTGCACAAGTCCTAATAGTTGAGATGGAAGACAATCTTATCCTTGTGGGTAAGATAAAGATAGAGCCAAATGGGTCCAAGTAAAGTTCTCCTTTGGAATCATCACCTACCAAGAGAATGGATCCCATGGTGCAAAGGTTGGCTAATGAGTTGCTTGCCCTCAAAAAGCAAATAGTTGAAGGTGTATTCTCTTCCCCATACAAAGACATTCCAATGAGGTTGTATCCAAATGTTATCTATGATTATGTTGTAGGAAATCAGAACAAGCTTCCTTCACCACCAGAAAAGATTATCCTCGAGGCACCACCAACAAATTTAGCAGTCCATACTCTAAATTTGAACAAAGTGAACTTGCTAATCTATTCCAAGAGGAGGAAGCAGACATAGTTGACAACTCTCATATCTAGTAAGTGCAATATCAAGAAGTTGTTGAGAAAGATACTATGTGGAATACACAACAAGAGGTTGAAGGCCACTTTTCAAAGGTGTTTGTGAAGGAGGATCATCACATCATGAGATGCGAAAAGATGGACATGCATGAAGGTACTAGTTAAGTTGAACAAAATGAGAAGAATGCATCTATATTCAAGATCATGTGCTTGGAAATATTGTGCATGTGGAAGATAACAAGGAACTTGATGAAGACCTTTTGACAAGTATAATAGAGGAGTTTTGTTTAAGCCTTGATAGCAATTCTGCCAAATCTGAAGTTTGTGAACAACATGATGAAGCAAGCTATGCAACCATGTTTTCACTTGGATTGCAAGAGGACACTAATTCCACTCAGCATGAGGTTCTGGTTGAGGAATCAATTGATAAAGGCACAATAGGCAATAAGAGGTCAAAGTATGTCCTATCAAGGGGATGTCTTATAAGACATCTAGCTTGGTTGGAAGCTAACAAGACATCAAAGGCCATACTTGCTCTTGAATATGAAGATACAATTGAAAGTGAGGTTAACCATGCATTTAGAATTTATCAAGAGTAGTCTTAGTTCATTGATTCACTTTGGAGCAGTAGTACATATAACCCATTATAGGTGACAAGTGTATTTATTCATTTCTTCCAAGAAGTGGTGCATCATCTCATGGTACTACTGTTTGTGTTTCATTTGCACATGGTGGTCAATGATCATGACAAACATGGCACCTTGCGGAAGAAAGACAGCTACTTTGGAGTACCCGTTAATGGTTTCATTTGAAGAAGTTTCTATTGTTGGTTAGTCTAGTTTAGGTTAGTTTCCCTTCCCAATAAGTGTAGTTACACAAAGTTGAGTCATGTTTTGTTTTAGTTCATTGTGTCATCCTTTTTGTTTTTTGTATCTTTTATTGCTTGAATCTATAGCCCAATGGATAGATAAAGGCACTTAGAGTTTTGGATTCTATCCCCTTCAATATTTTCAACAATCGAAGAATGTTCTTTGGTCAAAGCCAATGTTATCCTCAATTTTGGCTTGCTCAAAATTATGGAATAACCCCTAAAAAATTTGTTCAATTTGTAGCCCATGTGTTCTAAGCACGTTGATTGAGGTAAAATTTCCATTGTCTCCAATCATGACTTGGCCCTCAAGAAATCATCTTGATTGGAAGTCACTAGTTGTCAATTTAAAAGATTGAGCAAAATGCCTTTTGGGAGTTAGTTTTATTTCATCTTTGTTGATTCTAGTGTCAAATCGGGTCCTTAACCCAATTTTGCAATTGTATAGGGGTTTCTGGTGTCAAATCAGGTCTTAAACCCAATTTTGCACTTTTGCACCTATTTAGGTGTAGCTCAGACCTGTAGACCTAAACTACACTTGTTTTGGTGTAGTTTGGAGTTGTAGACCTGAGTTGCACCTATCTTCGTGTAGTTCAGACCTATAGACCCAAACTATACCTATTTGGTGTAGTTTGCACTTGTAGGTCTTATCTACACCTGACCTTTGTTTTTCCTAAGTGTAGTTCAGGTCTATGAACCCAAACTGCACCTTTGAACCACACTTAGCCTTAGGTGTAAATCGGGCTTACAAACCCAAATTATACCAATTACACACACATGTAAACAGGGTTCATAAGCCCAATTTACACTTGTTCTACCATGATATAATGGGGGTTTTTGTAATCCTAATGGCACCTAATTCAACACAAATGTGATCCTATTTAGTTCAAATGATCAAGATGGTTGGTGATTGTTCTTCTCAAGTATTGATGATTTCCCTATGCTATAGTGCCATTCTTGTCAAGATGGTAGAATTATCTCCAAGGAAAAGACAATGAAGTTCAAGAAGCAAGACTTCTATCTACTCTTCCTCTCATACTCAGTGGCATCAAATATTGCAAACACCATATGATTCTAAAATACAAGCTACCTGGCAACAATATGAAGATTTTATAAAAGAAGGATGATCATAATAAAGATGTGTCGAGCTAGACAGTCATTTTTATGCATCTCTAGTGCAGTGGCAGTTTGTAATTTCAATCAACATCTCAGGTGTCATTCTATGTATGCACTAGTACACATATAGGACTGCACATGTCCTAAGTCAAATAGGTCTACTTTTGACTTGGTCATAATTAGTTGTAACTTTTCCTATTTTTGTGCATCATCCCTCCTGTATATATATGAGGGTTCTCATTGTAAATCTTGGAAATAATCTTTTAGCAATGCAACAAAATTGTGTTGGTTTCGGAAGCACTCTAAATTTTATTTTTAGATGTAAATCAAATTGCAATCAATAAAAGAGACAAGTTGTTTTCAATGTTTGTGTTGGAACAAGTAGTAATGTGATGACATTATTCAGAGTTGATTGTGAGTATTGTGGTGTTATTTAAAAGAGATTTAAACTCAATATTGTAGTCTTTGATCTACTAATTATTTTTATAATTAATGATATATTGTCAAACTTGGTCTTGTTGTCTTTGAGCTACTTATCACGTTTGAAGATAATGTTTCATACTCGAGCAAAGAAATAACTTATAGTATTTGTGTTGTTTTTACCTTCTACATTTGTGTATTTAAGGTGAAGTGTATGTTGAAGTCTTTGAGATACACATATTTCATCTTTGTCCTTGAAGATTTATAGGAATTCATGGAAAGTCTTTGAGCTTTCATGAGATTTTTAGTTAATTTTGCTTGGTTGTACTTGAAAGTTTATTGTAAGAAAGTGTCATCTATTTGTAAAGGTTGATAAGATAGTGATAAAAAGAAGAGTTTGAGATTTATTATCACTTTCACATCCCAAAGTTATTTTCAAAAAAAAGGGAGCAACAAGAGGCTTTGTACTCTTATGGACACTTTGCTTCCTGTAGCATCGGAATTAGGAATCATCAAAGCAAGATAAGTAGATCAATCAAAACACAAGACATGATAACTCAATCATGAGAGCACTCATTGCAAATGAACCTAATCCTAAGCACACTCAATAGAGATATGAAAACAAAGCATTCAAAATGAAAGATTATGCAAACCAAATGCAAAATTGAATGCTCCTTCCATGCGGCTCTATTGTTGTTCTTTCCTCTTCAATGGATTTGTGGATCTCACCTACAAGTGCACATACAATTGAAAGCAAGATTGATGAAAAGCTCAAGAGTACTAGAAGCATAAGTTCGATAGTTTGATTAGGGATTCGGGATTCAAGAATCAAGGGATTTGATTGAAGAAAATCATCCAATTTATAGAGAAATTGGAGAAATGAACAAATTAGCATGCTAGTGATTCGAATGGAAATTCAAATCAAGAATAGCAAAATTATGACATGTTTATGACAAATTGCTATGCAAGGATTTATGACAATTTATGACAAATTCTATGACAAATTTCTATGCAAGGATTTATGACAAGAATTTGAAATAGAAATAGACATTTAGGAATATAGGAGAATTTAGAAAATTAGGTTGGAAATGATGACTTGGAAATTAGAAAATTGATGAAAAATAGGTAAATTAATTAATAATTTCTCATTCATTAATTAATTTACAAAAATAGGAGGAATTAATTAGCCAATTAAATAAACATTTAATTGTGACAAGAAGACTTAGGATAAATAAATAAATTATTTAACCTAGAGGGAAAATGCCAAACAAGATTAAATGAATAAATCATAAAACCTTGGAAGATGAATTAGAAATGCAAGGATGACAATTAGGTCTTGATGATAGATAATTAATGTCGATTTGATCATGATTTTGAATTGATAAATGACCAGTGTTGATAAATGATTTGATTGAGATTGGTTGACAAAAATCAATGACAAATTGACCAAATTGACATGATTGAAAAAGGACAAGGATCGATGACGAATCGATCGCAATATGACAAGATTGACAAAAGGACAAAGATCGACCAAAATCATGATTAAAGATTGTTGTCGACAAGACCAAATTTGAAGACGAGATGAATGAAGAATATAGAAGAATGACTCGATGCTCGCAAATGATAAAGATCAAGTGCGAATCATAGGAGAAATGTTAATGCGATGCAAAAACCTAAAATGAGGCAATGCGCAAATGTTAAAGTATGATTCCGCAAGCGTTGACCATTTTTAGGTGTCTACATTTTGCCCCTCTTTGAGACAATGCGATTTTAAGCATTGTTTCAAAGAACTATAATGAAAATGCCCTAGACAATAACAATGACATATGCATGCCCCCTCGAGGAATTGGCCGGAAACATGCAGAAAAGAGGCCAATTGATTGATAAGAATGATAGGATCGAACGGATTGACAATCGGATACCGGACGCATGAAGGACAAGCAATTTAAGGTGCACAAGACCGCGACCAACATAAGATGGAGAGGATGCATGTCCATCTATGCAATGACAAAGAGCTATAAATGAGACCAAGAGGGTGAAAATTGCTCATTTTTACTAGCCAAAGAGGAGAATTTGTTGCTCTGGACAAGGACACTTGCAGATAGATGGCGAACATTCCAATGGTGGATCACCTTGGAGAATGTGTACGCACATTCAGATGACCGGACGACGCAGGAGCAGCAGTATGGATCTCAAAAACCCATGTTTTCAATTTCATGAATTTTGATTGCTTTCGAGACATGGCGGGGCCCACAGGGGATGCAAAAGGGGACTTCTGCGCTTGTGTAGTCTAATCCTGCGCTTGTGTCAGGTGTTTTGTGCTTGTGTGAGGTCTTCTGCGCTTATGTAATGTCTTCTGCGCTTGTGTAAGGGTACACAAGTGCAAGAGTCAAGACACAAGTGCAAGAGTTAAGACACAAGCGCAAGAGTCAAGACACAGGCGCAAGAGTCAAGACACAAGCGCAATTGTGCATGTAAGACTCAATTTAGATTCAAAACTGCATGCAAAGGACCTGAAAAGGGGGGACAAGGGTAGGATAGGTCAGAATAGATGAAAAACACACTAAGGTGGACATGAGAATGAGGAAATGCAACCCGTAGGAGCAAACCCTAAAACTGACAAAATGTGCCCCAATTGTGATGCAGAGTCGACAGTATCCATTGATCACGCGGGAGAATCGACCAGACTGTTTCATGCTATGACATAGACTCAGGAGCACGGACAGAGACACATTAGCAGGACTTGAGACATGGTAGGGATGAGGAGGATAGAGGGAGAACCCAGTGACAAAGGCACGTGCTCCTTATGACAGACAGTGGACATTATGTAGTTTGACATGTTGTAGTCATCCTGCAGGCCATACTTAGGACAGATAGTCCAATTTTGTACTCCGATATTATTTTGACATATGATATGATATGCATCGATATGATGGGATGCAATGTGTGATGACTGATGTTATTTTCCATGTATGGATGACTTATGCACTGTTGATGTATGAATTGTGGAACATGTATGGATAAAATGCTTGATGTAATATGTGATGGAATGCAAATGTACTAACCAAATGGATGCAGGACGCAATATGTATGTTTAGATATCAGAGCACTAGACCGAACTGACTATCCGACCAGATGGAAGAAGTGTTAGTAAGAAGAAAATGAAACAGAGGACAATTAGAGAGGAAGAAAAACTTGCTTTCAGTAATGCACTTTGTAGGTGAGAACCTTTATTTTTATGTAGCAAAATGGATGCATAGCATCATGGCATTGAAGGCCAGAGCTGAAATGCAACCCTTTTTGCGAAAGACAGACACATCATAGACAAGCAACAATCACAATCAAAAAAGAAAAGGATCATGAACCATCCCGGTCACTCTAAATCACTCAGTGACATCATCGAGCAACATAGGAACATGACCGAAGCCAAAGATAAATCAGTAAAAAGATAAGATGCACAAATTCCAACAAATCAAACAAACATCTTGATCTTCATTGTCAAAAGTTGAAAGTGTTGATAGGACAATCATGCTGTCTGGTTTCAGGACATGCGGTACCCCATCTAAGACAGGACACAGTCTGGTTTCGAGTATACCACACCCTGTATAAGACCCATGATAGTAGAGACAAGGACAAATGATTTTGAGGTTGATTGATATGACAATTTTGATCAGGTTGAATGTCTAGTTTTGATGGAAAGAGTTCATCTGTTTAAGCGTGATTTCATTAAAGCACAATGTTGGATTGCGTGTCGTTGGATGCATGCTCAGCGACCTGTCTTATGCACAAAGGATCAGTTATTGACAAAATGCTTGTTTTTGGATTTTAATGTTTTGAAATGTTTTTGTGTTCATTTTTTTCAGGACTTTATATGACTTTTTTTTTTAGGGATTTTTTCAGGACATTTTTCAATTTTTATGATTTATTTCAGGACATTTTTCAATTTTTTTTGAATTATTTCAGGTCATTTTTCAATTTTTATGATTTTTATTATTTCAGGACATTTTAAAATGTTTTTATGATTTTTTCAGGTCATTTTCAATTTTTTGATTTTTTGCCCCCAGTGTCTAGCAAGGCAAGGAATATGACAAGTGAATAAATAGGCTTGCTGAAATGTTGGTGGATAGAGGGAAGACAAAGGCCTTTTAGCATGGAGACAACGCGGATGCAATTTTCAAGGGCTATTGCGTGATGGGACAAGAGACTGGATATGACAATGTAAATCAGTGACATGGCATGAGGGACATGTCAAGAGGTTTTTGAAACCATGTTTAAATTTTGCATCCTTATGTCAGATCAAGATCAAGGAATGAAAAAAAGGTGTATGGATAGTGATAAGATATGGATAGGATAAGCAAGACCAAGAATGGATAAGGGACCTGGACTGAAGGTCGGGATAGGATAAGGGATAGTGGCAGAAAGTTGCAATAAGCCAGGGAATATGGATGAAAGGTTGAAATAAGCAAATGGGCAAATGACCAAAAGCTATGATAGACTAAAAGCTGCAAACAAGATGCATGATGCTCATGAAGATCGTCAGCCTTGTCAAGATCAAAGGTGGAAAGGGAAATTGGACATGAGGGACAATAGGATATGAAGGGTAATAGGACATGAAGGAGTATGACATGGTATGATAGGATAATGAAGGGCAATAGGATATGAAGGAGGAAACCTGCCCCCAAGTGTGGTGTGCAAGAAGTTCATAAATTACGCATGACGCCTGTTTGCCAGGTTTTCATCACGGTACTTGCCCAAGGTGCCTGTTTGCCAGGTTTTCACCAGTGGATGAATTATTTTTGCTTTACTTTTTTTCTTTTCTTTTGCCTTTTTTTTTTTCACTTTTTTTTTTTTTTTTGACTTTTTCAATAGAAGATGGACACATGATAGGGGATGGAAGAAGGACTCAAGCATCTTTTTTCTTTTGGATAGTAGCCTTGAAAAAAAATGGACCATGACCTTTGAAAGTATGCTCAAAGACGTTGGTAGGATAAGGACATGGAAAATGAGATGAAACTAAGGCAAGGATTTATGCAAAGGATTGGATCCAAGGGATGGAAGGATGGATAATATGCATTGGATAATAGGTAGGATATTGGAAGAATTGGGCTTCAGTGGATGGAAATGTTGGCAAGATCGACATTGGCACACACCTTGAGGGGTGATGGACTGATGGAGGAAAGACGTATTTTGGATTGTGAGATTTGGATGGAGGAATAGCTTGGGATTTTGGGACATACGGGCCCAAAATGGAAGAAGAAGGTGGTGGAGAAATAGACTTGGAAGGTTTGGATGGAGGAATAGCAATTTTGGATGCCAATTTTGATGTTTCTTTAGGCTTTTGTGCTTCAAGGAGTTGCTTAGGGATCCACATGGTTTTTGATTTTTCATGCTTTTGTGGTTCCTTGGAGTGCATTGCTTGCACAAGGGATTTAGGAACCCATATATATTTTGACTTTGCTTTATTTTGCTCAATGGGCCTTTGTGGCCTTTTGGATATTTCTTTTTCTTTATAGATCATTTTGTTCTTTGTTTTGACATGTCGATTATATTGGACATGTTGATCCTTGAATACATGTGGATTGCTAGACTTATGACTTTTATACTTGGCATCCAAATTGCTTGGAGGGGGAAAGGAATGCATGGATGGATATGAATGAAATGGAGTTCTTTTGGATTGATTAAATTTACTCAAGGATGTGTGCCTTTTCTGACCTTGCATAGAGGACGAAGGGATATAAGGACCTAAGATGGATGGAAGGTGTGATGGGGAAGGGATATGTTTAGATTTTGAAGGAGGGATACCAACGTCTTGAGAGTGAGTTGTGTAGACATGACCCTGAAGATCTTCTTTGATATGGAGGGTTTCTTTCTCATGAAGGTCTACTCCTTTGCCTTTATCAATATTTTGACTAATAGGATACTCTTTGCTTTGGGAAGAAGATGCGAGCCCATTTTGAGGTGGATATGATATGAGAGAAATAATGAGATCTTGAAGTGGATCGGATTGCACCAAAGTGGAAGAACCCATTATGCATGTCGAGGGTTCATGAACATCTTGCACTGACACATTAGAATCATGAAGGGGATTAGGATCATGAGGGAGACTAGGATTGTGTAGTGGACATGGTTCAATGACAATCTCTTCAAGAGATAGAATGGGAGAAATAATGGGATCATCAAAAGGAATGCGATCTTGGAGTGTATATGGAGCATTAGGACAAGGAGATGGAGGAACAAGTGGATCTTGTGGAGGATCTGAAGGAATAATTTGATCTTGACAAGGAGGAAGATCATTGGAATCCTCTTTAAAGGTGCTTTTCTCTTGACTTTCAATGGGATCATCGGAAAGGATGGAAGGGATATCTGGAATGTCAATGGGATTTGAAAGGACATTGTTTTCATGAAATGGAAGGGGATCATTTGGGATTGGATGAACTAGGATATCTTGATCTTGCTCGGGGAATGGAGTGTCAATAGGACTTTGGATAGGATGGACAAGAATAGGGGAATCATTGCAAGTGTCTAGGGAAATGGGATCCTGGTCAACAATTGGATGGGATGATAAGGTTTCAAGATCTTGATCTTGATCTATTTTAGGACTCATTTCTTTGTGCTCTAAATTATCCTCTTGACATGGGGTTGGACTTTGGATGTGCATGGAGGATTCTGACAAGGAATCAATGTTTTGGCATGAAGGGGATGCACTTTGAACATTTGTGATGGATTCTGACAAGGAATCAATGCTTGAACATGAGGAAGAGGGACTTTGACTGGGGTCCTCTAAAATAGGTAATGGCAATAAAGTGCATGGTGGCATTGGGTCTTGTATTTCTGAAACATGACAAGGATGTGCATCATGAATTGGATTCTCTTGGCAATCAATTATGGATAGCTCTTGGGTAACTTCATCCTTGGGTGTATTGTTTGATGAGGACAATATGGAAGATTCTTGTGAAACTTCTAGAGGTGTAGGGATAGATGCCACTGGAGAGTCAATGTGTTTGCGAGGGGATGAGGCATTGCTAGACATAAGTGTATTATCTTGATCTTCTTCAAAGAACTCACTTGGTCGTTTCCTTAAGATCATTGCAATAAAGCCACCTTTCTTTCGAGGTTTTGACATAGTTGTATTTGGAATTTGAATTTGTTTGGAAAGGAGTTGGTTTTGATCTAATGTCATGTTTTGATATTGGACTTGGTTTAATTGTTCTGACATGTTTGAAACTTGGGTTGGTGTGTGCTGCAACCTTTGTTTTTGAATGTTTGGTGGTGGTTGTTGATACTGAGTTGTCCATTGAGTTTGTTGTTGATACTTGATAGTCGGTTGGACATATTGTTGGAATTGGACCATTGGTTGTGTTGGTTGTATATGTTGAACAATTGGTTGAACCATTGGTTGTATTGGTTGAAAATCTGATTGATAGTAAACACCTTCTTGTTCTTGTTGTGAAGGCACATAATGTTGAAATTGATGTTGTCTCTTTTCTTGAAATTGTTTCATCATCTCTATTTGGGAGAGAAGAGCTGGTATGTCTGATCGTTCAAGAAGAGATCTTACATCAATTTTCTCAATATTTGGATTTCGACCTGGAAGTTTTCGAAACATTTTGGACATTTGTGATCTATTCTTCTCAATGTTTTTCACTCTTTGTTCCAATATCTCCTCTTCTTGAGCTAGTTTCTCCTCTAGTTTTTGTATTTGGAGACTTGTTTCATCATAAAAAGTTTGATCAATATTGCCTTGTTGTTGGGTTGGATAGAATTGTGATTGCATTGTCGGTTGATATGTCAAACTTTGTTGCATCATTGGTGCTTGGAACCTTGTTTCAATAGACATGTCACTATGCAAATGTGATATTTTTGGAATTTTTCAAGGACAATATATGATATGCAACTAAATGCAAACTAAAATAGATGAAAATGCAATCTATGGCAAGAATGCAACCTATGTTTTTGGTTGTTTTGGAGATTTTGACAAACTTAATGAATGCAAATCTAAGAGAGGACCCTTAGGAAATTGGAATGATGTCTAGACCTCAAAGGACAAAAGGACTTAAGTGACAAAAGGACGAAATGACAATGTCTCCCCTATATGCTTGGATACTAAGATAGGTTTGACCAAATGACAGTGATGACAAAAAGACAAAAGCTTGATAAGGTCTAGACTTCCTAACAATGACTTAGGGTTTATCAAAGATTTGGATTACTCAAGTATGACAAAACCTAGTTTTGACACTATATGCAAAGAGACAATTACTATGCAAATGACCCTAATATGATATGATAATGACTTAAGCTTAATGAAGAGACTTAGGGTATGCAAGTGCAAATGTATGACAATGGTATGGCTTTAATGCAAGAGGACACATGCAAATGGGTGACTCTTATTGACATGAAAAGGAGTATGACTTAGGTGAAACCTAACCTTGGTACTTGACAATGACCTTTGCAAAATGCAACCTAGGATGAACTTAAATGTAAGTGACATGAATGTTGAGACAAGATTTTGAACAATATTTGACAACCATGTTTGAAGATGAGTTTTGAATCTTGATAAACTTTTGTTGGATGAATATCTCTTGTGTTTAGTCTTATGTTGGATCAATTTGTTTTGCTCTTTGAAATGGGATGCAATTCAACTTTTGACAAGCAAAGAATACAAGATATTGCAACTTAGACTCAAGACAATCATGCTCATTTCCACATTTCTTATGGTAGGCAAAGACATTAGGTACTTGAGAGGTAGACTCATTATGAGATTCAAGGAGAATACACAGATGCTTGACCCCACGGGCTCCCCTCCACGGCACTCACTTCTTAGGGCAACCAAGCATCAGTCCCCATGGAAATCTCCCCATGGCGAACTTAGTATCTCTTCCAAGTATCCGAACTTGTCCTTCTCAAGCAACTAGAAGGGTTTTTGGCCTCTAAAACAAGGTGTTTAGTAAGGATTTATGTTAAGTGTTACTCCTTGATGTCACGCAAGCGTGATTGAGACATTAAGCCCATCAAGATACCAAACAAATGTAGTCGCGCAAGCACGATTTAGACCAAAAGGCCCTACTTAGATGTTGATATGAGAAAGAGTCCAAGGGTCATCACTTCCCAAGTAACTACAATTCCCACGTAACACTTCCTTCAAAGCTTTCGCTCATCAGGTATTTTTTATAGTGAGTTAGAATGCCAAGGAATTCTAGCCGTACTCACTTTGGGTCATTCCCTTCTCACGATTATCACTTGCTTGCAAAAGCAAAGTGGTCGGGAAGGCAGGCCCTCTAAATGTGACACACAATCAACAACACAAGCATGGTATCGAAGATCTGGATTTCTGATCACCCTATGAAGGATGAGAGCATACTCTCCTACTCCAATGTCATACTTAACAATCAAAGCAAACAAATGTTCATTCCCGCCTATTTATAAATCACTAAGTGCCTAATTAAAAATCTCAAACACACAGTTTGGTTGTTTCTCCAAGGCAACCTGCAAAACCCAAGTTAGAGGTTTGATTTGTTGTCTTTGACCATCGATTCTGCATAACACATGTTAGTAGTTTGATTTATAGTCTTTGCCATGTGTATGCCAAGATCCTACACCAATAATTAGTACCAAAATCCAAAGCATAGAAAACAGAATGCAAAAACACCAAAGATTTCAAGTAAAAACTGCATTTTTCACCTCTGTTCTGGACTTTACACAAGCGCAGAACTCATGACACACACGCAAGATGTATGACACAAGCGCAGAATGTTGCATACACAAGCGCAAGATTCTCAACACAGGCGCAAGATGTCTGACACGGGCGCAGAAGTTCCCAGAATACCCTGCACGGCCCTGTTTTTGGGTTTTTTGACCTGCAAATCAACTTCAAGGCACTCAAAAACACAGTAAAGGGGTTAGAAGGTTAGTATTCACGTCAGGTTCACCAATTAATGTAGTATCGGAATTAGGAATCATCAAAGCAAGATAAGTAGATCAATCAAAACACAAGACATGATAACTCAATCATGAGAGCACTCATTGCAAATGAACCTAATCCTAAGCACACTCAATAGAGATATGAAAACAAAGCATTCAAAATGAAAGATTATGCAAACCAAATGCAAAATTGAATGCTCCTTCCATGCGGCTCCATTGTTGTTCTTTCCTCTTCAATGGATTTGTGGATCTCACCTACAAGTGCACATACAATTGAAAGCAAGATTGATGAAAAGCTCAAGAGTACTAGAAGCATAAGTTCGATAGTTTGATTAGGGATTCGGGATTCAAGAATCAAGGGATTTGATTGAAGAAAATCATCCAATTTATAGAGAAATTGGAGAAATGAACAAATTAGCATGCTAGTGATTCGAATGGAAATTCAAATCAAGAATAGCAAAATTATGACATGTTTATGACAAATTGCTATGCAAGGATTTATGACAATTTATGACAAATTCTATGACAAATTTCTATGCAAGGATTTATGACAAGAATTTGAAATAGAAATAGACATTTAGGAATATAGGAGAATTTAGAAAATTAGGTTGGAAATGATGACTTGGAAATTAGAAAATTGATGAAAAATAGGTAAATTAATTAATAATTTCTCATTCATTAATTAATTTACAAAAATAGGAGGAATTAATTAGCCAATTAAATAAACATTTAATTGTGACAAGAAGACTTAGGATAAATAAATAAATTATTTAACCTAGAGGGAAAATGCCAAACAAGATTAAATGAATAAATCATAAAACCTTGGAAGATGAATTAGAAATGCAAGGATGACAATTAGGTCTTGATGATAGATAATTAATGTCGATTTGATCATGATTTTGAATTGATAAATGACCAGTGTTGATAAATGATTTGATTGAGATTGGTTGACAAAAATCAATGACAAATTGACCAAATTGACATGATTGAAAAAGGACAAGGATCGATGACGAATCGATCGCAATATGACAAGATTGACAAAAGGACAAAGATCGACCAAAATCATGATTAAAGATTGTTGTCGACAAGACCAAATTCGAAGACGAGATGAATGAAGAATATAGAAGAATGACTCGATGCTCGCAAATGATAAACATCAAGTGCGAATCATAGGAGAAATGTTAATGCGATGCAAAAACCTAAAATGAGGCAATGCGCAAATGTTAAAGTATGATTCCGCAAGCGTTGACCATTTTTAGGTGTCTACACTTCCAATTAGCATATATTTTCTAAGATTACTGTGAGTTAGAAACATGTTGTTACTCTGTTCTAAATACATAATTGGAGAGATACTTATTTGGAAAAAATAAAATTAAGTTGTTGTACCATCTGAGATTAGTGTAAAGTTAGCAAGTAGATTTAGAATTGATAGAGATTATAGTAGAAAGGGAGAGCATTCCCTTATAAATAGGAGAGATAATATGTTGCCTTATGAGAGGCATTATCTCATGTATTGTCATGAAACTCACATTTTGTAAGTCTCCACGAGTTTACAAAATTTTTTACCGAATAGATACGCAAGTTTTGAATCTTAAAGGATAAAGCCACTTTCAATCCAATGATAAGAGCTTCAAACTTAGTAATATTTTTAGTGCATAAGAAACTAAAGTGTTAAGATAAAGGGATCGATTTTCCTGAAGGTGGTATTAAGGACACTAGAACTAGAGCTAGTTTGACATGTAGATCCATCAAAATATAATTCCCATTTTATCTATGTCTAAAGGAATAATAAGATAGATCTTGCCCATGGGATCCTTATGTGGATCCTCCTACTCGATCAGTTAGAGGTCTAACTGGATCTCCCTAACTCTCTACTAGATCCCTCATTGTGGGAGGAGTTGGATCATCTAGCCTAAGGTGGAGCTATATATACCTCTCTATGAAGGAGAGACTGATGTCTCCTATCGTACCTTGCACCACCCTGACTGGTGAGATAACTCCAGAATCTCCTTGAGGTACCGCTCAATGACTATGGCCAAGGTTGCCTCTCCTCTTCCTTCACTATCAGTTGATCGTCGTGTCTCATTCCTCTCCCACCAGTATCAAGAGACCCTCTCGTATGTCCTCTATCATGCATGTTCTATAAAATCCCTTGCAATTATGGTTGTGTCCCTCTCTTGTTGCAGTCTGTCCATGTTTGCTTGAAGTCGAGCCCTGACCTGATCTACTTCATCCTTGTCTTGTCTTAAAATGTTCCTCTTTGTAGTAACCTACTGCATCCTCTCCTCTACCCTGGTTAAGGCCTCTTGTAATGACTATATGTAGGTTGTAGGATATGATGTTGAGCCCTCCCCTCTCTCCTCTCTCCTCTATCATAGGGGCTTGCTCTATGTTTAGGTCCCCTATGTCTGTGCCTATGTAAATTCTTGTGGACCCTCATCGATGTCCATGACCTGGGATCCTTATACATCTATTATCCCTATCTTTGTTCCTGTACTTGCCCTCCTTTGTCATCTCTTGATAGCTAATGTTGGGGCTATAGGAATCCCCCTTGCCCTCCTCGAAATTGTGGTTGTTGTTGCCACTCTGTTGACTCAGGCTGGCTAGTATGCATCCAGTCTTTTGTCCCTTGCCTATGCTTCCTTCCTCCATGTGCCTAGAGGCGCCAATCTTTCTCTCCTGACTACTACAGGCCTCGCTCTAGCCCACCATATTGTATATGCATCTGTAACTCTTGGGCTTGCAACTCCTACTAGAGGATCTCATGTTGTAAGTGCTAATCGGGTACACTCATCTATAAGACCCGCCTTTTCCCCTAGTAACAAACCAAAATTTGCAACCCTCTATGTAGTCATCCATCTAAATATATGTGGTGCCTTTGGCACATACCAGACAAAACTAAACTGTCTCTAGACCCTATCGGGTCTATATAACTCAATAACATCCTCCCAGTTGTCAATAATGTATATAGGGGTAATAACATAAAATATATGTCAAAGATCCTTAAGCCAACATGCCATGCCCATATATGGCCACCATGTAAATTGTGTTGCATCTAATCTGTCAAAAATGACCCTCTGGTGGTCTACATCCTTCATCTCCTCATAATTGATTCCATCATTATAACTATATATAATTGGTAGATCAACTACCCTATTTGTTCTCCCTACTAGCCGAGTAACCGTAATGTACTCCTACGTCAACACTTATAGTAATGTAACTTATCCAAAACTGTGGCTATGGTGATAACATATATCATGGAGCTCTTTGTATAGTTCTCTCAAAATCAAAGTACCCTAGGCCATGGGTCAACCTCCATCCACTGCCTCTATGCACACCTGTGTCATACCTAACATGACTAATCAACCACTTCTATCCAAAAAAATGAAGTCATTGGCTGGTGCACAAACAAAAAAGTAGATTCGTCTATCCAGAGGTGCCCATCTCAATGCCTAATCCAGTTATGGTTTCCCATGCCACAACTTCACATCATCTCCAACCAACCTCTAGATGGCATCATCTTGAGGTTCTTGTTGGTAGCAAAGCAATAGGAAAACCGAGACGGGGGAGGTGAATTAGTTTTCACCGAACTCAACCAAATTAACCTTAATTACAGATCTGATCATGAACAATAATAACAGAAACAATCACCACATCAACAACACACATAACACAAAGATTTTTTACGTGGAAAACCTGGTTAAGGGAAAAACCATGGTGGGAACTTACCCACAATAAGATGATACTCCATAGTAGTATGTGAAAATATTACAATGGGGAATGCACATGCATTCAATCACACTACCTAGAGCTCACTGCTCAAAACAACAAACTTGGGCTACAACCCTAGGAAGGCTCATTGCCTTACAAAGAGCGGACAACAATCTGGATTACATGAACGGAAAGAATAGTATCTTTAAATGCCCAATTATAGTTCCGATTAAGCTCACTGTCAGCACAAAAATTCTTCTCTGCTCTTCCACACTACCGAATGATAGATTCACTTGTTCACACATATAATAACCTCTCAAATCATAACACACAACCACAGACACACAACTAACACGATTACATCACCTATTTATACAATTAATCAACCTTAACCTCAAGGTTGGCTCAAAAAATAAGACCTATTACAAAATTACATCACACGATACATAAATCCATAACCAAACCAATACAATGTCGGCAAGGACATGGCATGGACACAAAATAAATCCTCGAACATGCAACACCATCAAATAATTTGCCAAGATCATCTGCAACATGCTACACCACCGAATATGTCACATAACATGAAGAATAACACTAGACCAATAAGATCTTCATTAACATGTACCACAATCAATGCGGACCACCAAAACACATAGGACACAATCAAATAACATCAACAAGCAACATGAATTCCACTACAATCACCGCAACAACTCAAATAATAAGACTCATCATTAACACCATCACTAAAGCTCAAGAAAACCAACTGTCAAACTAAAAGATACACTTGCCAAGTTACAAATCATGAACCATACAATCAGAGGACACACATGAATGTCCCAAACACTCTCCAAAATCTACAACTCAAGATATAATCATTCCAAAGCAATATGGATCAAATACCACAATTCTACAATACAAAACACTGAAAAACTACTCACCATGCTGGATCACATAACTCGACCAAATACCCACATAGCATCATGAAAATCATATTGAATCAACTAGAGATAAGCATCTCAAAACCCAATAAACCGCATCAGTACATCTACACTAGATCACCAAAACCAACTCTCTGCAACAATCAATTCTCTGCAACATAGGAATATGTTGATATCAATGACAACAACATATCCCAACAACTCTGATATCCAACAATGTGTGCTTTACATCACTCACACTCCCCTGATCAGTAGCTTGAGGATCTGGTACATGTCCTCATCAGTCACTATTATCTCTCTTGTGAGAAGATGGAAAGTGGTTGTGTCACTCCACCTTTTTGCCAACGTCGTCAACATAGCCATGTGGGATATAATGTAGGGCATTTGTGATATGTGTCCTAGTCTAATCACATTAATTTGTGCCCACTCAGCTGGTCCATACTATTCCACAACTTGCAGCACTACTGATCAACTCTCACAGCTAACTAGGATGTCCAGGCTCCGCTACAATCAAGCAAATTAGTACGTCATACCTTTTGCCCTATCTACTTGTTTCCTCTTGCCCCCTTTTCCCCTTTCTTTTCTTTTATTTTTGGCAATCTCTCCATTTTCCCCTCTTTGATCATAGGAGTGCATTCCCATCATTCTTCAGCCTGCAAGAATGTATTCCCACCATCATATCTAGTGTTCTCGCCAGGGCGAGAATGCCATCTTGATTTCTTTCATCTTTTTCCCTCTTGATCGACTATGGGAATGCATTCCCATTGGTATTTGAACTGCGGGAGTGCATTCCCATTGTCATCCCATGCATCTCTACTAATGTGGGAATTTGATATTCACCAATCCTAACATATCCCAGCCCAATCCTACTCCCATGTGTGATCAACACACATTCCTACGAGATACAAACCCATTGGAATGTTGTTTTCTCAACCCCTAAGGCTCATAAATGCACCAAAATCAAATGCAAGGTCTCGGTTTATCAGACTCACCTTGCAATCCAACTGTTGATGATTCCTGACACTAGTTGACGTGTTCATGTGGTGCCTCAAATCCTCCCTCCCCGCCATTTCATCCACTACTCTCAAATCTCTAGAATGCACTAAGGATGTGTAAAAGGCTCTAGATTCTCTCCTATTTCTCTCTCATGCACAGTACAAGTAAATCATAAATTTTCAATTTTGCTTATGTAGGGCCTTCTAAAGCCCTAGTTTTTGTTGGAGTAAATAATTCATACATTAATTATTCATTTAATTGCATTAATTCACTAAATAATCTATGCCTTAATTAGTAATTAATTATTGGCATTTATTATTCAGGTAATTAATTAATTAGGGATAACTAATTAATATTTATCTCCATACAAAATGCAAACTAGTAAAAGCAAACTATGTTTACATTTTGAGAGTTTCATGCATTTAATTAGTCTATTATGCTATTTGTGCATCCATGACTGATTCATACTTCTGTTTCGACTCTCAGACTATATTGTAAACTCCACCATTTAGGGTTTCTATCTTTAGAGTTAGATTTCTTTATAAAGATGTCATATCCTTCATTGTAACTCAAGCAATTCAATCAATTTCATTGTTATTGTCTTTAATTATTTAGCTGTTCAATTCTCTCTTTATGTGTTACAGGTATTCTTGTAGAAGATAATTGGGCTTATGGAATTCGCATTTCACGAATTCTAACATGGTATCAAAACTCCAGATCTGAAGATTCTTGTTCACTTTTTTTTGATATTATTTACCTGCATAGCAAATTGTTCATCTTGGGTTAATTTGGAGGAAACCATTAGTTCTAGAAGGGTTGAGAAAGTCTGGATTGTCTTTTGTTTCACTGAAATAAGATACACGAAGTCCATTTTGCAAGGGTTCGAAGTTCGAGGGTTTTCTTTGTTCCAGAGGGTGCTTGAAAATTTGAACTGTTTTGGGCCCAAACAGACCTCGCCATTGGTTTTTGAAGGCCTTTCAAATGAATTTTGATATATAATTCAACCTATTTGAGCATCAGAGACAAAAAAAAAAATTCTGGGTTGTATGGTCCTCTTTATGGATCTATATTTTTTTCAAAAAAAAGAAAGAATAATAATAAAAAAAATGTAGGCGTTTAAACATTGTCAATCAGCCTGACCATCTGCAATTAGGCAGCCACCAGCGATGTAGCCGCTAGCGGCCCCATAGAGTCATTGTGGCCTTTCTCGCAGCGGTCACTGTAGTCGGCGGTGACAATCGTCAGTAATAACCACTAGCGCTCCATAGACCACTCGACCACTAGCCACCAGAAATCCGCCGCTCTACCACCCAGATTGTTGCTTTGCCCCACTGCTCAACCAGGGAACCACCACCCAACCACTAGGGGGTTTTTTTTTTTCAAAGGCCCATTGACAGAGGGTTGGTTTTTTCGCTCTAACTTGAGCATATAGAGTCAAAATTGGGAAGACGAGATACCCTTGGAAAGCTTTTGAGAATGATCCATAAGTGGAGGGTTTTTTTTTCATTTTGCAGGATTTTTTGCCAATTTAAGTCAAAAGTTATTGTTTGCACTCCCGAGGGCATATCTTGTACATCTGGACTCCGTTTTTTGCAAACAAAATATTGTTAGAAAGATACTTCAAATCTCTATCGATATCTTAGGTCCATTTTTGCATATTGCTTACCAGATTATTGTCTCTTCCTTCCAAAGTCAACAGTGACTTTTCTAGTCCTATTCTGCCTTCCTGTGATCTGAGCTCCACCTTTCTTGTTCTTAGAGGTTTTTTGTTCTAATTTTTGGGGCTCTATTACTGTATTTTTCTTGTCTCAGATCTGTACTCTTTCCAGCATCATGGATAAAAGCAATATGCCTCTTCTTACCACTTCTAATTTTCTCAAGTGGAAGTCTTGCATTGAAACCACTCTTAAGAAGTTGGGGTTATATTGAGTCACCATGGGTACAAAACTCGAACCAACGATTGTTGCAAAAAAGAGGAAATGGTTCAACAAATGTGATGAGGCTTTTGGCACTCTTTGTATGAGTATCTCTCCTGATCTCTTGTTTCATGTTCAGTCTTGTAATACACCGCAACAATTCTGGGCACAACTTGAGCTTCTATTTGGTAAGTAGGACAGACTCAAGAGTTATCAGTTAGAGAATGAGTTGATATGTCTTAATCCTTCTGATTTTGACATGATCCAAGACTTCTTCACAAAGCTTAAGTCCTTGAGGCTTTAGCTAAAGCATTCTGGTATTGAGAAGAAATATGACAAGTTGATCCTTTCTATTCTTGAAAAGCTTGGTCTGAATTATTGTCTTTGTTTTTGCCTTCTACTCTACAAAGGATGCTATGGGCTCCAACTACAAAATTCCTTCTCTTGATGAGTTTTCCATTCAAATCATGTGAGAATAGTCCAAGTTGATTCAGATGGGTATATTGAAGCCTTCAAAAGCTGCAACTCTTCTTACTACACCACCTCAGACGGACATGAAGGCTTCATCGAGCAAAGGAAAGAAATAGAATCCAAAGATCACTGGGCAAGGAAAGGATTTCAGTTCACATAACACCTCTGGTTCACCTTCTCCTAAGGGAGATTCATCGAAGAGAGAAAGACCTATTTGTGATTATTATAAAAAGCCATGGCATGATGAGTCACATTGCCATCAGAAGAAGTTGGATGGATATGAGAAACAGATTTTAGATTTGATAGCTCTTCTTGCAAAGAGCAGTATTTATTCTTCTTCTTCTCCTTCATTCCAAACATATGGATAGTCTAATGGAAACGGCCATGCATTATGTGCAACCACTAGTCCACCCTCTTCTCTATGGCTACTATATTTAGGTGCTTCACACCATATGGCATCTTCTCAAGATATTTTCTCATCTTTTCAGGCTTCTCCTACATCACATATCTTGATGGGCAACAACACTCCTATAACAATATGTGGGAATGTAACTATCGACATTGATTATGGTACTTTTAGTGATGTACTTTGTGTACCATCTTCATCTACTAACCTTCTCTTTGTTTATAAAATTGCTTACAGTGGGATAGGAAAGACAGTTGAGTTTACATAAGATTCAATGCACATCAGAGACAACGAGGCTAGAGACATTGTTGCCACAGGGACAATTGATCATTCTTCCCACTTGTATTCCTTTTCTCATTTTGTTCCACCTTCTCCATTGTCTAAGAATCACTTTCTTTTTTCAAGAGAGCATGTTGAGGTGAAGACAGGTCACTTAAACTTATGTGTTGTTCCTGAGACCAGTGTGGTGACTTCTACATTTCCACCTCATGTTGAGTTAGCATTTCTTCAGCAGGATTCCTCTTCAACGTCGCCTTACATTGTAGCTCCATGCATTGAGCCCACTACTGTTGTTGTTGAGGACATATCAAAGGATGTTCATTCCATCTTAGATGACAGACCCAACACATCTTCTATCCCACCATCATTGGAGTGTCCTTTATAGGATCATCATGTGTTCTCCTTTGATCAACATCCAGGCCTTCCGATTTTGCCTTACATATAGGTTTTTCCTCTTCTTTATCCATTGACATTGTTTCCTCCACATTTGAGCCACATCAGTTTGATCACCAACATAGGGGTTCTACCAATATACCCTAGGATTTGGATCCTCGATCCTCTCTCATGGGGGGTTGGTTGGATTGGTAGTACATATGTTCTTGAGAGAGTCTATTGAGACATTGGTTTTAAACTTTCTTTTTTGTTTCTCTTTTGGAGAGGAGTTTTTTTCCCATTGGGTTTTCTCCTTTGCTACATTTAGAAGAAACTTGAATGTTTGTTAATGGATACCTCATCAGGCTTTATGCGGGGACCCATCTTGCATTCATCTTTGCATGTTTTTTTCCTACATCTTTTTTGCCTCTCTCCCCAGTTGTGCATTCAGGAGGGGTGGTGGAGTAAATAATTCATACATTAATTATTCACTTAATTGTATTAATTCACTAAATAATCTATGCCTTAATTAATAATTAATTATTGGCATTTATTATTTAGTTAATTAATTAATTAGAGATAATTAATAAATATTTATCTCCATGCATAATTCAAACTAGGAAAAGAAAAATATGTTTAGATTTCAAGAGTTTCATGCATTTAATTAGTCTGTTATGCTATTTGCACATACACGACTAATTCATGCATTATGTTTCAACTCTTAGTCTATCTTGTAAATTCCACCATTTAGGGTTTCTATCTTTAGAGTTATATTTCTTTATAAGGATGTCATATCCTTCATTGTAACTAAAGCAATTCAATCAAGCTCATTATTATTGTCTTCAATTATTTTACTATTCAATTCTCTCTTTATGTGCAACAAGTATTCTTGCAGAAGAAAATTGGGCTTGTGCAATACGCATTTCATGAATTCTAATAGTTTTCACTATCCCGATACTTTTAGAAACAATTATCTCCCCATTTCTTCCCGCGCTCTCCATTTTGAGTGTTGTCTTTACCTATTGGTTCCATTTACTGTTGCCTTTCCTCCCGTCCGTTGGGGCAACTTTCCTATCAAGATGTTGTCTGGGCCTTCATTTTTTGTGCAACCCTCTTAAGGGGACATCACTAATCCGTCCTTCATTCGTCGTCAATAAAATGATGTATTTTCTTTCTCTCTATTATTTGAGTCGCTAGTGTTTTATTATCTTCGCACTAACACCAATTTAGCACCACCGCGAAGAGGGACAAAATGTAGACACCTAAATTTGATTAATTTAATTAATTGAATTTAGCTATTCTTGACGCTTTTAAATTAAATAATTACACATTATTTAATTAGTGTTCCCTCCTAGCTAATTAATTTATTAATTACGCTATAGTCCCCTTTTAATTGGTTATTTGACAATCATAAATTATTTAATTAATTAAGTTCCCCCCTTCTTCTATTAAATAAATGAAATGCATAATTTGACTATTTAATTCATCTTTTGTCCTTTTCCTCCTTTTCTATTATGAAATTAGTTAATTAAGCTATTCTATTTCCCCATGTGTCTCCTAACTCTAACCCCCTATCTAACCCTACTAGCTAACCTTGGGTTTTAGTCAACCTTATCCCTTCTAACCTCTTTCTTCCCCATATGTGTGCACATACCTAATATCCTAATAGTTGGAAAATAATCTTTTTATTTGGATGTTTCTCTTCCAAATAGACATGTATCTTTGGGGACACTTGTCATTCCTCTCCATGACAAGTACCCTTCTCAAGGACACTTGTCATTCTTCTCCATGATACTTTCCCTTCTCAAGGACATTTGTCATTTGTCTCCATCACACTTGCCCTTCACGAGGACACTTGTCATTTTTCTCCATCACACTTGTCCTTCTCAAGGACAAATGTCTCCTTTTCTAACCTTCTCTTCTCCTAGCCTAGCCTATTTAATCCCCTCCTTTTTTCTTGCAATTCATCCACTTTCACATTTTCATACTGTTATAATGTCATTTTGAATCCTCATAACATCCATTTTGCATCTCATTTTAGCATAATCTACATCTTGCATCTGCCATCATGGAGTGAAATCAAGCATCCACAACATAGCGTGCACACATCAAACCAAAAGACAACCAAATCAAGAGTCTTTAGGGAGTTTGTAATTTTATTGTTTATCATTTTCTTTCAAAATTCCCTTCTAGTCTCTTTATCACAAGTGTGGTTTAATCTTTTGTTTGCTTGGGTGGTTAGCTTAGCATTTCAATCTTTTTAGTTTTTCACTCACAATTTTCTACATACAATAGGTAAAGTAAAAAGAGGAGCATTAACCAAATGGTTGGTTAAATCTTGGCCTTTAATCGCTTTTGATATATAAGGTCAAATTTAGTTAACAGCATAACCCATTTCACTAAACATCCAAAAATATCAGTTTTAGAGAAGATATGTTTTAACGAATCAAATTTCATGATAACATGCATTTTGACATTGATTACATAAGGTCTTAGCTTTTGGGTTGCAAAAACAAGAGCAATACATTATTTTTCTATTGTAGCATATCAAACTTCATAATCAAGTAAAGTACAACTTATGTAGTATATAGGACATTCTTTAGCATCACTATTATGTTGTTCCAATAAGGCTACAAGAGCTTTAGAAGAAGAAGTAAAATAGAGAAGAAAAGGTTGATAAGGAATAACAAGTTGCAAAATAGGCAGATTAGCTAAGTAGCATTTCAAGTCTTCAATGGGTTTTTGACAATCCTTATTCCATTTACAAATAGTACCCTTCTTGAGTAATTGAGTATAAGGGAAAGTTTGATCCACAACTTGTGGAACAAACCTACAAATAGCTTGAAGTTTTCCTTGTAAGCTACGTAATTAAGAACTATTTCAATTAGGTGGAATTCTCACAATAACATCTATTTTCTTCGTATCCACCTCAATAACTCGAAGTGAAACAACTAATCTTAATAATTTTCCACTATCAACACCAAAAATACATTTCAAGGATTCAAGCACATTTTGTATTTATGAATATGTTCAAAGATTTGGTGAATAATATTAACACGATCTTGGTGTGAGATAGATAAAATATCATCAACATAGTCTTCTAGGCTTCTATACATATAATCATGAAAGATAAGAGTCATAGCACGTTGATAATTTGTACTAGCATTCTTAAATCCAAAAGGCATGGCAACCCAACAAAACATACCCAAAGGTGTCGTGAAGGCTGATTTCCATTGATCTTAAGAAAATGAAGATTTGGTTTCATTTAAAAAATCCATCCATAAAGGACAATAAAGCATGACCGACAATGGAATCAACTATCATGTCAATGTTCAAAAGATTAAAATCATCTTTCAAGGAAGCTTTATTGAGGTCTTGAAAGTCACTACACATTCTAATCTTATTAATCTATTCAGCAATGACAATAATGTTTGAAATCCAAAGAGAATAATTGGTAGGAGAAATAAAGCTAGCTTCCAAGAGTTTTTCTATTTCAACCTTAACAAGCAATGTAGTCTTAGGATTCATCTTCCTAATATTTTGCTTAATAGGCTTAGCATCAAGAATTAACACAATGTTATGAGTCAGAATTTTAGGATCAATGTTAGGAATGTCTGAATAAGTTGAAGCAAATATTTTAGGGAATTCATGTAAAAGAGAAGAATGATCATGTTATTCATTAGCTTCTAGGCATTTCCCAGTTTTGATAATCTTTTCATCATTGCAAAGATCCATTTGACATCAATAGTATCCCCTTCAAGGAGATTTATTTGTTGAGGAATATCCATTGGCCGAGGGGTTTCTTGAGTCATCTCTTCAATATCATTTTATAATTCAACATTTTTCATATCGTGACCAAAAAAAATATTATTATTTTTAAATTTGAAATTGTTAATTAAAAATCTTTTTGTCATCAAAGTAGTAATTACCTTTAAAATATCAAAGGTAGTGCAGTGTTTTAGTTCAATTAAAAGAAAAGTTTACTATTAAGTGATTATTTGAATTTGAATTTGAATTTGAATATTTTTATATATAATTATATAGCTAAAGTAGTGGTTCAAGTTTTTGTTTACTAGTCACATGCCAAATAAGAAAATCAATCCAACCTCATAAAGTTGTGGGAGTTCTAGTTGGAATAGAGATTTATTGAGCATGTGTAGTTGAAAAATCGAAAAGAAGTGGGAAGTAAATGAGAAATTTGTAATATAAGTGACATGATAGTTACAAGCTTAAATTAAGAATACACGAAAGTATTTGGTAGAAAATTTATATCAAGGGAGATGAGAATATAGGAAAGTTTTATGCTAGAAGTGATGAAGGAATTTTCTTGGGATATTCTACAAAGAGAAAAACCTATCGGTGCTACAAAAGAGACTGAGAAATATAGTGGAAAGTGCAAATATAAAGGTGTATGAGAACCTTGGGAAAGAGACTAGAGCATGTGGATATGATGATGGTCAGCATATTGTTTTAGCCCCTATTCATACTGAAGAACCTAAGCAGAATGATCTGGTAGAGACAGTTAACCTGGATGTTGCTGCTGCCAATGAAGAAGTGCAGGAACCTGATAATCAGAACAATTAGAAGACTCCGAGGTATGTAAGATTGAATAATTCTAAAAATCAGATTATTGGTGATAAGAATAAAGGTGTAATGACTAGAAGAAGGTTAGCTGCTGAAGAAGTATGTTTGATTTCTAAAGTTGAAACTAAAGATGTTGCTGAAGCTTGTAAAGATGAAAGTTGGATGAGAGCTATGGAAGAAGAATTAGATCAGATTGAAAAGAACAACACATGGGAACTTGTGCCTAAACCTCAGGATAAGAATGATATTGGTAATAAATGGGTATTCAGAAACAAATTGAATGAAGCTGGTGAAGTTGTCAGAAATAAAGCTAGACTGGTTTGCAAAGGATATTCTCATAAAGAAGGAATTGATTATGTGGAGACTTTTGCTCCGGTGGACGGACTTGAAGATATTAGATTGTTGCTTGCATATGTTGCTTATAAATATTTCAAGGTATATCAGATGGATGTCAAATCTGCCTTTTTGAATGGTGATCTTGAGGAAGAAGTCTACATTGAACAACCTAATGGATTTTCATTGTCAGATGATGGAGACATGGTATGTAAGTTGAAGAAATCTCTTTATGGATTGAAGCAAGCCCCTAGAGCCTGGTATGCTAGATTAGATAAGTATTTTTTAAAATTGGGATTTACTAAAGGTGTTGCTAACACAAATCTTTATTTTAAGATAGAAAATGAAAACATCCTGATTGTTGAAGTATTTGTTGATGATGTTATCTTTGGAGGTGATAATGACTTGGGCATGAAGTTTTTCGGTGATATGCAGAAAGAATTTGAGATGTCTATGATTGGTGAGATGAAATTTTTCTTAGGTTTGCAAATTTCACAAACTGGAAAAGGTATATTCATATCTCAATATAAGCATGTGAAGGAATTGCTAAAGAAGTTTGGGTTAGATGACTCCAAACCGGTTGGAACTCCTATTATGACTGGTTGTAAATTGTCTAAGAATGATGAATCTCCTAAAGCTAATCAGAGTTTGTACAGATCTATGGTTGGTGGATCGTTATATCTTACTCAAACTAGACTAGACATTATGCATCTTGTGTGCATGGCTGCTAGATATCAAGTTGATCTGAAAGAGAGTCATGTCACTGATGTTAAGAGGATATTCAGATACCTGAAGGGAACTGTAGATAATAGTTTGTGGTCTCCGAGGAATGATGATTTCATGTTGTGTGCCTACACTGATGCAGCTTGGGCTGGTGATGTTTGTAGACACCTAAAAGTTGCACAATGAATTAAGTGAATTTTATTCATTGAATTATCCCTAATTCTTCCAATTAATTAAATTAGGATTTAATTAATATTCTTATTCTTCTAATTGACCTTTTAATCAAATTAAAGATTTGATTAAATCTCCTTCTTCTAGCCCAACCTATTAATTAAACTAAGGTTTGATTAAGTACCCTTAGCTATTTGATTGAATAGATCTTATTTATTTGATTAAAATCCCTTTTTCCCCTTTTGATTAAATTCACATTTAATTGAAAATACCCTTTGAAAATAAATAAATCATTATTTATTTGTGAATAGTTCCCCCACTTGCAAAATCCTACAAATGCAAGTTGCATCCCTTTTGGCTAAATTAAACCATTTTAATTTGCTAAAATATATATTTTCCTCACCCACTTGCAAAATCCTACATCTGCCACTTGCCTCCATAATCATCCTTCTAGAAACCTCCTAATCCCATCCTAATCATTTATAATCTCCTAAACATATCCTTTCCCTAAATTTGGGGGAGTCACTTCTCCAAATTTGGAAGAAAGTCTTCAAAATGCATTTAAGACTATCTATTTCAGCAAGTTAACTTGTTGAGTCTTCCAAACATGTAAGGCTCTTACATAAACCATGAGTGGTTTTCCTCTTTGAGAAATTTATCCTCCAAAGTCTTCAAAAGGCATTCAATGCCTCTTACAAGCCCACACCCCTTGGCCATGATGGTTGTCCCTTTAACCATTTTCCCATGTTGCACAAGAGTTTACCTCTTGAGTAATAACATGCCTCCCTAGTTAATGACATTATCCAATGATGTCACTCCTTGAGGTTATCCCTAATTGCTTTCTTAGCATCTAATGCTTGTTTAGCATCCTCACAAGCCCTCTCAAGGTGACATTTGTCAACTTGGGATTGGATTGAATCTCTCCCATGGCTTGATAACTTTCAATCCTAGCCCTTGTTGAGATTACTCAATCTCAACCATCCATTACTCTATTTTGCCTATAAATAGAGCTCTTTTATTCAATTCAAGGATCCCAATCTTGTGCATCAAAATTATAGTCTTTTGCAGGTTATCAAAGGAGCTCATTGGTCACCTTCAATCATCCAAGCCTTCTATCATTAGCATCATAGCATTTAGTTTAATTGCATTATGTTTTAGATCATATCAATTAAATGCTTTTTTATATTCCTCTAGCTAATTATCTCATCATAATCTTCAATTTGGAATTATCTTAGCCTTGCATCATCTCCACCATCTTGATCATAACTATCTTTTCATCTTGCATCCTTAGCTTCATTCATATCATCATCTTAGCAATTCACTAGGATCTTAGTTGCATTCATTTTGATCCTATAATAATCATTTAAATCTTGTTCTCTAGGTTTGCATCCAAGAGATCAAGTGCTCTTCCAAGTGAGGGCCATCTTAAATCTTAAGGATCTTTAGGGATAGAGGAGCATGGAATAATTTTGAGAGTTTTTGGTTCACTAACATGTTTTTGTGATTACTAACTCTAATGCAATGTTTCATGTGTGTGTTTGAGGTATTTTCTTCCATTTGCAGGATGATACCACATTTCTGACATACATCTTTGGCACCCCATGGTGGGCACCAATTGATGTATTTTGGAAATGTGGTCTTCCACATGCAAGAGGGAAAACACTTCAAACACACCAATGAAGCATTGCATTAGATGTTAGAAATCAAAACATATGAATAGATTAAAAAATCTAAAATCACCTCATTGTCCTCTATCTCTAAAGATCTTTAAGATTCAAGGTGGCCCTCACTTGGAAGAGCACTTGATCCTCAAGATGACAACCTAGAGAATGAGTTATGTGAAAAAGGCTATTATAATTGTAGTCACATAAATTTTTCCACTTAATTAAATGAATATTTACTATTTATTTGATTATCTAACCCTCAATAATCAGTTAATTAAATTAATATTTAATTAATTCATCCTCAACCCTTCTCCTATTAATTAAATAAATTATTTAATTTATTTTAATTAATTCATTAAGCCACACTCTAAATCAATTAAATGAATAAAACATATTTATTTAGTTTAACCCCCTTTCCTGTTTTAAATAAATAATAAAACATTTATTTAAATCCCTAAACTACCCCCCACTTGCATTCTCCTACAAATGCAAGTTGCAACCACAATTGAAATAAATTAATTTTATTTTAAATAAAATCCTATTTTCCCTCACCCACCAAACCCACTTGCAATCCTAAATCCCCTTCTAGACTCTTCTAACCACTTTCTAAGTTCTTCTAATCACTTTCTAAGTTCTTCTAATCATTCCTAATTAGCCTAATCCATCTCCTAAATATTGTCACATTCCTAGGCAAATTGGAGTCACTTCTCAAAGCCTCTAAAGTCTTTGAAAAGCATTTAATTCTTTATGTGTTCAACAAGTTAACCTCTAAAGTCTTCCAAACCACTATTGGCTCTTACATGACCATTAATGGCTCTTATATAACCATTTATGGTTAATTCCACTTGCCCACATGGTTAGAGGCTTTACCTCTAACTCAACCTCCATTTGACTCATGGGTCTCTTCAAGCATTTATTGCTTTGACCATGGTTATCCCCACTAACTCTTGCACAAGAGTTTATCTATTGGATAAAGGCATTATTTATTAGATAATGGCTTTATTCATTCAACTCAACACTAACCTTACCTCCCAAGTTAACCTTCAAGTTATGTCAAGCATTTAATGCTTCTTCCCTCTCCTCTCAACCCATCTCATGATGACATTTGTCATCCCATGATTGGATTGAAAACCCTCACATGGATCATAAACCCATCAATCCTAACCCTTGTTGAGATTACTCAATCTCAACCATCCATTTCTCTATTTTTCCTATAAATAGAGCTCATTCCTTCATAATCCAGATCCAAAAATCTTGTATGCATCTAAGTTATAGTGAATTTGAGAGAGCATTTTAGAGTAAAATCATAATCTACATTGCTTTTTGGTTAAAAATTGATAGATAGCTTAATTAACTCATTTTCTCTCATTCCTAGCTAGCTTGCATTTGCATATTTTCATAATCATCTTCAATATTGAATCTCCATAAGACTTCCACAACAATGCATAGCTGAGAGCTACACTCATGTGGAACTTGGAGAGGAGAGGAACAAGGGAGGAGTAGCTATGAGCATCTTGGTTAGCATTTGGAGGAGTGTAGTTTATCTCTTTTATATTTGCATGCTTTCCATTTCATGTTTAATATCTCTCTTGATATGCTTTCTTAGGATAGTCTTTTGTTGCTAACACTAATGTTTGAACTTGTTTCTTTTGTTGTTGTGTTTGCATTACTATTCTAATCCTTTTTGCGGAGCATCAATAATCAAAATGGATGCAACTAGGATTATAGTGAGTGCTAAGACATGAAGATGAAGATGAAGGATGCAAGATAGGTGATTAGGATGAAAAGTATATTCCAAATTGAAAGCTAAATGTGCTATGTGAGTTAACTAAACTAAGATGAGAATACAAAACTTATAAAATTAAGCTAGGATGGAAGATTAAAATGCAACTAAATGAAGCTAAACTATGTACTATAGATGCTTGACGATGATGTTGATGCTTGGTGATGACAAAGAGAGCTACTTAACCTGAAATGTGACTATAATTTTGATGCACAAAAGACTTGATGAATTGAAGAAGGAATGTGCTCTATTTATAGAGAAAATTGATAAATGGATGGTTGAGATTGAGTAATCTTAACAAGGTCTAGGATTAAAAGTTATCAATCCATGGGATAGATTAAATACAATCCCAAATTGACAAATGTCACCTTGAGAGGGCTTGAGGGGATGCTAAACAAGCATTAGATGTTAACCAAGCAATCATGGATAACCTAAAGGAGTGACATCATGGATAATGTCATTAACTAGGGAGTCATGCCATTACCCAAGAGGTAAACTCTTGTGCAACATGCGTAAATGGTTAAGGGACAACCATCATGGCTAAGGGGTGTGGGTTTGTAAGAGGCATTAAATGCCTTAGAAGACTTTTGGGGCTAATTTGTAGGGCTCTTAAAAATTTGGGGAACTCAACAAGTTAGCTTGTTGAATAAGGTAGAGTCTTCAACACATTTTGAAGACTTTCCCCAAATTTGGAGAAGTGACTCCCCCAATTTTAGGGATGGGACATGATTAGGAGAATAGGACATGATTAGGATAGGATTAGAATGCTTCTAGAAGAATGATCAGGGGAATGTAGGATTTTGCAAGTGGGTGAGGGAAAATAGGTAATTTTGGTAAATTATAATGATTTAATTTGGCCAAAAAGGGGATGCAACTTGCATTTGTAGATTTTGCAAATGGGGGGATCTTTAAATAAATTTTGACTTATTTAAATGCAAAAGGGATTTTAATTAAATGTGAATTTAATCAAAAAGGGGAAAAGGGGATTTTAATCAAATAAATAAGATTTATTTAATCAAATGGTTGAGGGTACTTAATCAAACCTTAGTTTAATTAATAGGTTAGGCTAGAGGAAATGGATTTAATCAAATCTTTAATTTGATTAATAGGCTAATTAGAAGAATAGGGATATTAATTAAATATTAATTTAATTAATTGGAAGAATTAGAGATAATTAAATGAATAAAATTCACTTAATTCATTGTGCAACTTTTAGGTGTCTACACTTTACATTTGGAACCACCCTAGGGTGATTGATAAAAAATTGTGCACTGAGGGTAAAGGAGGCACTGAGGAGGACACGAGAGAATGAGATGAAGATAGAAGAGAGGGATCGAAGCATTACCTATGTCACAAAATATATAGGAATCTGTGAGGTTCCTATCACCTGCTTCTGATTCTTAGGAGGTCTAGGAGTACCCCTCCTCTTTCTCTTCTTTATCTTAGGGAGCATTTTTCCCAAGAAATGCTCAGATTCAAGAATACCTTTTTTATCCTTCAAAGGATTATGGATTTAAATTATAGAGTTTATCTCTTGAGCTGCTGCAACCTCTTACCTTGCCACAAGCATCTCTTCTTTGATTTTGCATTGATATTGTATATGGTGAAAATGGATAACAACAATGTTGAAAGATTAAATGAATTCAACCACAAAACCCTAGCCTAACAACAACAAAGATCCACCATAACATATGAAGATTACCTAAGACAATGCAAATCAAATGAAATCACAAAGATTATACCATCACATGTCCAATAGGGTTTGGTTCTCCATTCTTCCTATCTCCATTGATCTTGCTTGATATATTTGCTCTCAGATTTTGTATGTGCACAAGAGCTCAACAAAGAACGGAAATGTGGTTGCAAGTAGGATTGCATATGAAAGTGCAAAAGACGTAGTGTAGTCGAGTTGTAAGCAAGGCTGAATGCATAGGATGTGTGTAGATTGATTGATTAGGCTGCATAGATTGATTAGGGTTGATAATGAAGGAAGTATCCTCTTATATAGAAGACACTATATGAAATGGAGGGATAAGATTGAGAGGTGTAAAAGAGGTCGGCTATGATTAGAGGGTAGGTAAAAGAAATAATAAAATAATAAGAGGGTAGGTAGTGTAGGAATTAAGAGATGAATGACATGTGTCATGGGTAGAAAAGGTTAATGAATTAATTAAATAAATAAAGATTCATTTAATTAATAGAAGAAGTGGGATCAACTAAATAAATAAGATATTTATTTAATTTAGGAAAAAGGATAATTTAAATAAATAAAGGCATTTATTTAAATGAGAAACAAGGCTAGAAGAGGATAAATGAATTAATTAAATAAATAAAGATTTATTTAATTAATAGAAGAATTAGGCTAAAGATAATTAAATAAATAAAGATATTTATTTAATTAGTCATGACAATTTTAGGTGTCTACAGATATTATAGAGTAATTTATTCTACCTCATGCTCATTAGATGAATTATAATGATTTTTATACCAATTTTTATTAAATACATCATATTCATCAAGATCATCAACCTGAGAAACCGTGTCTCCTAAATCCTAATGATAGATCCAGAAGTTCACGATTTTATCATCATCCCGCCCATTATACTTTAACTTCCTTCCCATACATGGTAGAATTCTATGAGATGACTTGACACTATCCCTAATAGTATAAAAAAACTATGCTAGGAGGGTCTTTTCTCACCACCCAAGAAGGACATGTAGCATCCTAAAATTTTACCCCTTGCGATTTTGACCGCATTTGGGTCTTCACCTTAGTGTTTCCACCCCTTGGCCTAATTGAAGACTTGATTATGCTCATACGCATCACAAACACCAAAAAAATTTATTTTGCCCTTGTCATACACCTTGATCTTGACCCAAAATAGGGCAGGACCTGGGCATGGCACCCTATTCCTCACCAAGACCATGGCGTAGCGCCATGGTCCTCCCTAAAATGGGACCTCTCAAAACCCTTTTTCCCATTTCAAATTTGAGTGGGATTTACCTCTCTGTATCGATTCATGTCAGAAAATTATTCAATTAACCCGATAGGAAAGTATATAAAGAGGATTTTCCCTTTCATTTAAATGAATGTACAATCTATTAAACAAATCTATCAAGCATTCAAGCACACAAGAGATCAAGCCATCAACCATTCTAGAGAAATTGAGCATTTTCCATCTTCCTTAAAGCCCTCGAGCAACAATAAAGTCAATATCCAAGCATTGAAGTGGAGATCCACATCCTATTTCATGAAACCTTAATTCCATGTGGAGGAAAGAAAAACTTCACAAGGAGGTATAATCATTTCAATTCTTAGTCATAATTAAACATCTCCCTCAAAAGGAGAACAATTCTTAGTCATTTCAACTACATTCATCTCAATTTTATGGTTAATTCCAAAACTGGGGTTTGACCAAAGGAAAGCCCCTATTCCAACCTATTTCCCTTTCTTTCTATATATGTGCAGGAAATAGGTGTGCAGTTGTACTTATGGAAATATGCTTTAGACACAAAGATGGAATAACCCTTTTTAGTGTGTGGATAATTCGGAAGACCAAGAGATTGTGCCATGGTCCTTGCTTTTTTGAGGCATTTTCATAGGGCAGATCCAAATCATCTCATATTACTCAGATCTAGGTGCACGACAAAATCTCGAACCTGTAGCTCAGTATTCTCTCAGTTTTGTCTTCAATTTCAGCACTTTACCCTAAATCGACATTTCACCTTACAAAAGAGGGGAAAACACATCATAATCAATCAATCCACTTAGTATTAAGTCCTTATCTAATTTGTAATTGAATCTAGTGCATTCCCCCCCCCCCCCCCCCCCTCCTCTTTTGAATGTGAAGGAAATCTCTCCCAAAGTGAAAATTGATTTGATGATTTCTCCTTCTATGTTGCAAATTGCCAAATCAAAATTTCCCCTTTACATTTTAGTGAACCTGACGTGTCCTATTCTTACTTCTAATTTTTGTTTTCAGATATGAGTGTGTATGTAGTTTAAATTTCAAATTTTCATTTACAAGTTTGATTTCCTTGCAAATTTGAAAAATTTAGAGGTTAATTTCATTAAAACCCTAATTTTCATTTTCAAAATTAAGCTTGTGAATTACATAATTTGGGTTAATGGTTTCAAATCTGAGTGTTATTCAATTTCAAAATTCAAAATTTTACTTGCAAGTCAAAATTCACATTCAAATATTAAATTAAGTGGTTAATTCCAAAGACCTAATTTTCAAAATTGAGCTTGTGGGTTGTTTTAATTTTGAATCTATCATTTTAGATTGGCTTCAAATTCAAATTTGCAATCTTGGATCAAATTTCAAATTTTAATTTTAAAATTAAGTGGTTAGTTAAAAAAAACCCTAATTTTTAGTTTTAAATTGATTATTTCAATTTGTAAATTCCAACATCACTTTTCAAATTTAAATTTTAAAAATTAAGAGGTTATTGTTAGCCCTAATTTTAAATTTAAATTTTTATCTCCTAGTGGGTAATTTTAAATTTAAATTAAGAGGTTATTTTTACATAATCCTAAGTTTAAATTTCAGTTTCCTAGGGGATTGCATCACAATTATTCTTTATCTTTTCAGTCAGTTTGTTCATTTACTTGAGTAATCATTTTTCCTAGAATTTTTCATTATTCAATTATTTTGCAACTTAGATTCCAAATTTCAAATTTCAAATTTCCAATTTCCCTCCCTTAGTGCATGATTTTTAGTACTATTAGTCCGACCTATAATATCCCTATGAGAAGAAGTTGTAGAATTAAGGCTTCCCAAGGTTTAATTAGAGAGGAGATGGAGCCTAATTTGGATAACATACTCCATGAGGATATTGGTGGTTCTTCCAATCCTACAAATGTCCCCATTTATCCTCATTCTTTAGATAATTCTCATGATGTGGAGGAATCACTAAATAGGGTTTCTGCTGACCAATTGGAGAAGATTGACAATCAATTTAAAGACCTTCAACAATGGATGAGGCAACAATACCCGAAAAGTGAAGCTCTCACATTGATTGAAGGTTTAAAAAGAATGGTTCAAAGTGATAAACTTTGTGTTGATATCTTGCGTGGTATTGCTCATATTGTTGATTATAATACTATGCCCATGAAGAGTTGTGCGGAAGCCCTAGGTTATACACAACATCTTACTCAAGTTAATTATTCCATTCCTTTGACTACTCCTATGACTAGTGTCCCTACATTTACATCAAACATCATGGCTACCTCTAAAAAAAATGTCATACCAACAAATGTTAGTCAAGAGGGAAACTCCTCTTCTTTGATTCCTCCCACCATGAGTCTTCCATTTGTTACCCAATCCTCTCCCATACCTACCTATCATAATGTTCCACCTCCTTATTCTCAACCCTCGCCTTCTTATAATAATATCCCTCCTTATTCTCAATTGCTTCCTTCATTCAACAATTTTACCCCTCTTTCTCAATCCAATATGTCTAATTTCAATCCTTCTACCAAAGCTACCATCAATAATCTAGCCCAAACAGTGTCTTCCTTACAACAAAAAATAACTTCTATGAATCAATCTAAGTATAATGTGCCCACATTTGATGTAGCAAGCCCATTATCGAATGACATTGTCCGAGTTGTCCCTCCTTAACATGTGGAAGTACCTAAATTAGAGCTTTATAATGGAAAAGGTGATCCCTTAACTCATGTTAAAATATTTAAAACTTTGTGTAGTGACTTTGATCATGACCAAAGATCGTTGGCTAAATTGTTTACTAGAACATTAAGGGATAAATATTTGCAATGGTATTGCTCTTTACCTCCTTATTCTATTACTTCTTTTCAACAATTGGCTAATGCTTTCATTCAACAATTTCACAATAATATTGGTCCTAAAATCACTTTGACTAATTTGATGCATTGTAAGCAAGGTGTGAAAGAAAAAGTGACCAATTTTATTGGAAGATATAAGCATTTGTATTCTCAAATTTCTTTTCTTGTGCCTGATCAAGATATTCAAAGAATTATCAATTCTAATTTGCAAAAAGATATTAGGGATAAACTTGTCTTTGCTAAGTTTACTTTCTTTCTGCAATTGTGTATTGTAATTCACAACTATTATCTTATTGTGAGTCAATTGGAATAATCATCATCATCAATGGCTTAGAGTGATAAAAGTGAAAGTGCTTAGCAACCGTTTGCGAAGTTCAAACTAAACAAGGGATTCGTCAAATTCAATAACTGATGGTATGATAAAAGAATAAGTATCCAGTAGATTACTGAGAGGGGGGGTGAATTAGTAAACTGAAAAATTGATACAAACTTCCCAAAATCAAATTTAATCACACAAAGTAAACTTTCACTGTTAAGATCAATACTCATAAGAATATTCAACATCAACTAGTTAATTGTTAAACCAACTTAACAGTAAACATCATTCAACTTGTAAACATCAACATACTTCATCATATATCAACATATTCCATCTCTCAATGATTCCAGTTATCATGCCTTATCTGAAGTTAATCAAATCACCAAATAAGATCATAACCACAAAAACATTCACCACATGACACAAATGTTTATACGTGGAAAACCCAAATAGGTAAAAACCATGGTGAGATGAGACTCACAAGATAGCTATCTAAACTCTTCTAAAGTTCACCCTGTTAGGAGCCAAGCTTGTTAAAGCTCTTACAATAAGTCTTGTTAAGAACTGATTCTGTTAGGAATCACCCATTTAAGGGATTTTACAAATGCCTTGATAAAAATAAAATACCCTGTTAGGAGTAACCTCGGTAGAGGGTTTGAGAATCCAAGCTAATGGACCACCTTGTTAGAGGATTTCTGTTTGAATAGCACTACATTTGCTTGATCATATCCTTTTAAGCTTCAATTTACCTTTACTCAAACTGCAGATTCTTTCTCTGGTTAGGAAACCACACACTCAACTAATTTATGCCAACACCTTGTCAACACCTTTACAAACAGCTTCATCAGCCTTAAATACAAATCAATTAGGTTGGTAACACAACAAAAACCTAATTCTCTCATAGAGATTACAAACAAGTCAATACAAGTGTGATCGTTGGATTTACATAACAATCTGTACACATTCTTCAAGAAAATTCCAACCGCTCCATGATCATTGCTTCATCAGACTTGTAACTCATCATGCGCTTTGCATTAGATGCAATCCACTTTGCTCATTCCCTAGACAATCAAACAAACAAACAAATGCACCAAAACAATATGAACTTATCTTCATACAATGACCACACGTGTCACCATCATTACCACCCATCATTAGATCTTAAACCAACATACTTGATCGGTTAGGTTTTAACAAAACAACAACTGGTAGGGTTTACCGGTTACATTGCATAGAAAGGTTTTAATCTTATACACCGGTTTACCAGTTCAACTCACATACTTACATATCGGGTTACAACATCTTCCTCAAAGCTCTTCCTACTGGTTACAAGACAATATCAATACCAATAATGTCAACAATATTATAAATACCATTACCGATTCAATTAACATGAAAGACAACATAACATATCATTAATGCAATCTTCATGCAAATGCCAACAATCCCCCCCTTTGGCATTGATGACAATACAAATATCAATGCCTCTCATTGTTCCTATGATTGGTGAATAGGAATCTTGGTTTACATTACCAAGTATTCACCATTCTCTATCTGTCTTCAGCCTATCGTTGGTTTCCCTTTGCCAATCACATAATTCTTCTCCTCAATCACATAATTCTTTTCCCCCTTTAACAACAATGCTAAATTGCAAGTAAAACACGTAATTAAATGTGCATCAACAACATACTGCAACTGGATGCTCCCCCTGTGGAATACATCCACTCCTACATCAATCCTTCTAAGATTTTGCAAGTGATTTAGGGAATGATGCAATCAGCATCATGCTCAACTAACTTCATGAAGGGGTACAACCCCTAGTTGACTTCTAAGACACTCAAATGTAGTCTTAGGCAGAGGTTTGGTAAAGATATCTGCCAACTGCTCCTTGGTAGAACATGCTCTAAGATAACATCTTTACTTTGAAATTTTTCCCTGAAAAAGTGATACTTCAATTCAATGTGCTTGATTCGAGCATGTAAAATAGGATTCTTAGAAATATTTATGGCACTTGTACTATCACATAAAATCTTTATAGGTTCTGAGATTTTCATCTTCAAACCTTCCAAAATGTGCCTCATCCAAATAGCCTGTGTGCAATTCATATAAGCTGCAACATACTCAGCTTCAGCAATAGATTGTGAAGTACAACTTTGCTTCTTACTACTCCACGAAACAAGCCTTCCTCCAAGAAAAAATGCTCCACCAGTAGTGCTTTTCTGGTCATCAACATTTCTTGCCCAATCAACATCTGTGTACACTTTCAAATCAAAGTTTCCTCCATATGGATACCATAATCCATAGTCAATTGTACCTTTCAGATATCTAAAAATTCTCTTGGTTTCTATCAAATGTGTTTCCTTTTTCTGAAATCTAGCAACTATACCAACCACATGGGCAATATCAGTCTGCTATGAACAACATAGTGTAATTTGCCAATCATTGAACTGTATCCTTTTCATCAACGGATTCATCTTCCTTGGACAACTTACAACCTGTAACCATTGGAATTCCAACTGGTTTATAGTCACTCATGCCAAATGTCTTCAAAACCTCTTTCACATACTTAGATTGTGTAATGAAAATACCATTCTTCATTTGTTGTATTTGCATGCCTATGAAATTTTTTATTTCCCCTACTAAAGATTATTCAAATTCATTTTTCATTTCATCTGCAAAATTGTTGCTCATGACATCAATACCTCCAAAAATAATATCATCAACAAATACTTCACTGACCAATATTTCATCTCCTTCAGGCTTGAGATAAATATTACTATCATCATTGGTTCTTGTAAAACCTATCTTCATCAGATGTGTATGAATCCTTTCATACCATACTCTGGGTGCATGCTTTAATCCATACAAATATTTATGCAATCTACATACCATGTCTTTCTCATCTATCAAATAATAGCCATCTGGTTGCTCTATGTATACCTCTTCTTCCAATATCCCATTCAAAAATGCAGACTTAACATCCATCCGGTATACCTTGAAATTCCTATGGGTTGCAAATGCAAGTAAAGTTCTGACACCTTCCAGTCTTGCTACTGGTGCAAAAATTTTGCCATAATCTTCTCCTTCTTGTGCATAACCCTTGCAGACTAATCTTGCCTTTTTGTGTACTACAACACCATCTTCATTTAACTTGTTTCTGAACACCCATTTAGTACCTATAACATTCTTATTTACTGATCGGGGTACCAGTGTCCAACGTTGTTCTTCTCAATTTGATCCAACGTTGTTCTTCTTTAACCCAGTGATCATCATCAAATGCCTCCTTTGCACTTCTTCGTTCAATTGTGGAGATCATGCAATAGTTCTCTCTTATTCTCCTTCTAGTTAGTACTCCAACATCTTTATCCCCAATTATCTGCTCAGGATTGTGATTCAGTCTCACATATCTAGGAATAACATGATCATTCTCTTCAGGTTTAGCTTCTTCATTATTATCTTCTTCTGAATTTATTTGTTTTGCTTGAACAAGTGCATCATAATTTTCTTTACCAGTTTCTAATTTAATAGTTTCAAGTTCCAAAAGCAAAATGAAAGGATCTTCATCTTTTTTCTCTAAATTGGTTCCCTCTGAGACTTCAAGACATTCATCTACACAAATGTCAACACTCTCAACAATTCTTTGTGTCTGGATGTTGAAGCATTTGTAGGCCTTACTCTTGGTGGAATAGCCAAGAAATATGCCTTCATCACTCTTAGCTTCAAACTTGCTTATGTAATCACCTCTCTTAATAAAAGATTTGCTACCAAATATCTTAAAATAGCTAACATCAGGTGATCTCCCATACCAATATTCATAAGGGATCTTGTCCTTACCTCATTTCATCAGAACTTGGTTGATTGTGTAGACAATTGTACTTACAACTTCTTTACAAAATGTTCTCGCTAAACCTCCTTGTATCAACATTGTCCTAGCAGCTTCAACCATTGACCAGTTGATCCTCTCTGCTATACCATTCTATTGTGGTGTCCTTGGTGTAGAAAGTTGCCGCTTGATACCATTCTCATCACAATACTTAGTAAATTCACCGCCCTTATATATTCTCAGACATTTTATCTTTTTGCTACTCTCTTTCTCAGCTAAGGCCTGAATGTCTTGACCTTACCAAAAGCTTCATTCTTATCCTTCAAGAATGTGACCCATATCATCCTTGAACAATCATCAGTGAAGATCATGAAACATTTGTCACCTTGAATGTGTCTTGTTCTTTTCGGTCCACATAGATCTGTATGAACCAAATCTAACAAGTGCTCTGCTGAGAATGACTTGCTCTTGAAAGTTGAAGAAGTCATCTTTCCTAACTAACATTCTTTACAAAGAGAATGAACTAGTTTGTCTAGCTGAGACATACCTCTTACTGTCTTGGACTTGCTCACTTTAACAATGTTATCAAAGTTTATATGACAAAATCTCCTATGCCAAAACCAACAATCATCTATTTTTGCAATCAAACAGCTTCTAACTTTAGGATTAAGATGAAATAGATTACCTCTATTTTATTTCCTAATTGCAATCAATTCACCTTTGTTGTCAAAGATTATACACATACCATTTCTAAACTCAAGTGGGTATCCTTTGTCATTAAGTTGTGCCACACTCAGAAGATTGTGATTTAGACCTTCAACCCAATAGACATCGCTAGACATTGCTAGCACTTCTCTTCCCATCAAGAGAAATAACTCGCTTACCTTTAACCATGCAGGGTGAGTCATTGCCAAATATGACAACACCGCCATCAAATTCCTTCAAGGAAATAAATTTGCTCCGATCACCAGTCATATGATGTGAACAACCACTATCAATGATCCAATCATCAGAGTTATCCATCCTTGACACTAATGCCTTATGATCTGATATCTCTTCCTTAATTGCTAAAAACATAATATCTTCACTAGCATCGTCATCAGATTCTTCATCAGTGATACCACTGTCAACTGCGATAAGACAATCTCTCTTGCCTTTACCCTTATACTTTTTGAATTTGTCTCTCTTGTGTTCATTTTCACCATTAGGACAATTAGCTGCTATATGACCAATCTTGTTGCATGCAAAACATTTTAAAGGTAGTTTACCTAGATGTATTTCCCAGTGCCTCTAGGTAGTCGTTTTGCCAACAATGCTTCAAGTTCCACTAAACTGTCTTCATCATCAACATCTTTGTTGGATCTAGATTCATAGCCATGACAAGTATCTCTACTTTTTTCTCACAGATGGGTTAGAGATAGAAGCTCTGAATGTAGATTCACATTTCTGTACACTACCATCATAACCGTTTAATTCAAAAGCAATAAGTTTGCCAATGATAGAGTCAAGAGTTACCTTAGTTTTTTCAATTGACTTCAGCTCCTGAATAGCTGCAACTCAAATAGCATAGACCGGTAGTAGGGTTCTCAGTACCTTACTGATTACTGTGGCATCTTCCACTTTCCCTCCTGCACTCTTTATTTCACCAACTATCTCTTTTATCCTTTGACCATATTGCTGGATATTCTCACCTTCAGACATTCTCATGTCATCAAACTTTCATCTTAGGCTCTCTTCTTTAGCAATCTTAACATGTTCGTCACCGCTATAAATCTCTTCAAGTTTTTTCCATACTTCATATTCAGTTTCAAGACCATGAACATCTACATATTCAGCATCAGACAGGGAACTGATAATAACCTCCAGTGCTTGATGATTTTCTTGTTGTTCTTTCTTTTGATCATCAGTCAGAGTTCTAGTAGGTGCAACATACTGAGTTTCTACATGATCCCATTACCGACTTCACAGACTCTTGATGTAAATATTCATTCTGTCGCTCCATATCCTATAGTTATCTTTGTTGAACTTCGGACCTTCCTTCTTCATCATGATCTACAAGATCTTTTCCTCAAGTTGTTAAGCTTTTAGATTTAAGATGACCTGAGATGCTCTAATACCAATTGATGGTATGATGAAAGAATAAGTATCCAGTAGATTACTGAGAGGGGGGGGGGTGAATCAGTAAACTGAAAAACTGATACAAACTTCCCAAACTCAAATTCAATCACACAAAGTAAACTTTCATTGTCAAGATCAATACTCATAAGAATACTCAACATCAACTGGTTAATTGTTATACCAACTTAACAATAAACATCATTCAACTTGTAAACATCAACATATTCCATCTCTCAATGATTCCAGTTATCATGCCTTATTTGAAGTTAATCAAATCACCAAATAAGATCATAACCACAAATACTTTCACCACATGACACAAATGTTTATCCGTGGAAAACCCAAATAGGTAAAAACCATGGTGAGATGAAACTCACAAGATAGCTATCTAAACTCTTCTAAAGTTTGCCCTGTTAGGAGCCAAGCATGTTAAAGATCTTACAATAAGTCTTGTTAAGAACTTATTCTGTTAGGAATCACCTGGTTAAGCGATTTTACAAATTCCTTGATAAAAGGCAAATACCCTATTAGGAGTAACCTCGATAGAGGGTTTGAGAATCCAAGCTAATGGACCACCTTATTAGAGGATTTAGAAATAACCAAGCTTGTTAGAGCTTACCCAGTTAGGGGATTTCAATTATGTTGTAATTGTTAGAAAACAACAGGTTTTCTTGATCTGTCTAAATAGCACTACATTTGCTTGATTATATCATTTTAAGCTTCAATCTGCCTTTACTCAAACAGCAAATTCATTTTCTTGTTAGGAAACCACACACTCAACTAATTTCTGCCAACACCTTGCCAACACCTTTACAAACAACTTCATCAACCTTAAATACAAATCAATTAGGTCGGTAACACAACAAAAACCTAATTCTCTCATAGAGATTATAAACAAGTCGGTAGAGTGTGACTGTTGGATTTACATAACAATCTGTACACATTCTTCAAGAAAATTCCAACCACTCCATGATCACCGCTTCATCAGACTTTTAACTCATCATGTGCTTTGCATTAGATGCAATCTACTTTTCTCATTCCCTAGAGAATCAAACAAACAAACAAACGTGCCAAAATAATCTGAACTTATCTTCATACAATGACCACATGTGTCACCATCATTACCGCTCATCATTAGATCTTAAACCAACATACTTGATCGGTTAGGTTTTAACAAAACAACAACTGGTAGGGTTTACTGGTTACATTGCATAGAAATTTTTTAACCTTATACATCGGTTTATCGGTTCAACTTACATACTGGTTTACAACATCTTTCTCAAAGCTCTTCCTACCGGTTACAAGACGATATCAATAACAACAATATCAACAATATTATGAATATCATTACCAGTTCAATTGACATAAATGACAACATAACATATCATTAATTCAATCTTCATGCAAATGCCAACAATGACAACAACAACACTCAAGTAGCAGCAGTAGCGACATGTGTGCCTATTTTGTACAAATACTTTAGAAAACTCCTCTTAATGAATCTTTGCACAGTATTATGTCTCAATTATTAGAAAGGAATGTGTGTAAACTTCCCCCTATCAAACCAATTGATCCATTTAAGACATCTTCACCTTACTTTGATTTTAAATCCTTCTGCCAATACCATCGTCAACTCGGTCATGACATTGAAAATTGTTATTCTTTGAGAAGTAAATTTAAGACTTGATTGATAACAATACCATATTTGTGGGTGGCGTGAATGATAAAGAAAACAAATCAGTAGCTCCTCCTAATCAAAAACTTCAAATTTTCATTGATCATTTACCTTCCCTTTCCACTAATGTGATTGAAACTGATCATCTTTGAAGCATTCATTGGTGAGGAGGGACCTCAAAGAGATCAATCTGGACCGGTCAACAAGAGTAAACAGAACGGAAACTCAAAGATGTGATGGAAGCAATGCAGAACAAATTGTTTTATTGCATCAAAATTGATTACATCCAACTGATAACAACCGGGTTACAACATACTAGCTCACAGTCCTAGTAGAATAGGTCACAACCGGGACCTTGAATCTTAAGACCTATCTTCTATGCACAGTCTAGCTACTTGATTCTCTTATTGATTACATTCTAATGTGTAATTACAAATATATATATATCCAAAGGATCCAGTCAGCCAAAAAGGGATCAAAACCCAAAGAACAAGACCTAATGTGCAAAACAACAAGGTTGGCCTCCGCCAAGAGATTCCTTCGGAAAATCAAAAGGATAAAATGTAGATTATGGGAAAAGGTCAACCACACGCCAAGTAACATTGGAATCAATGCCCAAGTCTCTCCAAGCTTCGAAAGGGGTTCTGGTAGATCACCAAAATAGGTCCAGGCAACCGGTAACAAAGGACTATCAACCAGTAATAGGAAACTGTCATGGAAATTGGTAGCGATATCTTGTCAAAAATTATCCAAATACGATGCGGTGTGGAAATAAGAAAGATGATCAAGTCTTCAAGTATCATCCAACTCCACGGGATCTGGTGAGCCAAAAATAGGACACATAGAAAGGAAAAATGAAATTGCAAACAAAAATCAAAACAAAAAGGGAAAAAAAAATCTGGTTGATGCAAGATTGCTATGAACAGAGGATGCTCCTACATTAGACATTTGGGGTTATTTAAAAATAGAGCCTCTCACTTTGTTGGGGTCGGAGGAAAACCAAGGCGGTCTACCTTTGCCTAAGAAATCCAAGATGAATCTTCAACTGGTTTGTCCTTCCACTTCACAAGATATTCCTTATACTGACTGCCTCGAGTACTACTCCCAATCCTACTATCCAAAATCTCTTTAATCTGATTTGGTTCCTTCCGGGGCAATTGTTTCTCCAAGTCTACAACATTGTTCTCACTGAATTTTGGTTCATGATACTCATGAAGATATGTAATGTTGAATATAGGTGAAATACTTAGACTATCTGGTAAGTCCACTTCATATGCATTTCCAACTGAACTTCCTCAAAATCCTGCAAGGTCCAAACTTCTTCATCTGCAACTTATTATAAGTTCCAACGGGGAATCTCTCTTTTCTCAGATATACCATCACTTCATCACCAAATTCAAATTCCTTATGTCTCCTCTTCTCATCTGCCTTCTCTTTATATTTGTTGTTCATGTCTTCCGAATGTTGTTTAACCTGAATATGAAATGCTACCATGTGATCTGCAAAGTCTTATGCTACTAAACTTCTCCGGTATTCATTGCTAATGTCTCTCAATTTTGATATACCTCTAGGATGCACTCCGGTAACAATCTCAAAAGGTGTTTTTCTGATACTTATATTCATTAAATTGTTGTAGGCAAACTCTGCTTGTGCAAGGATCAAATCCCAACTTCTGGTTTTATCTCTCACTAAACATCTCAACAAGTTTCCCAAACTCCAGTTAACAAATTTTGTCTGTCCATCAGTCCATGGATAAAAAGTAGAACTGAACTTCAAATCCATCTTCATCTTCTTCCAAAGTGTTCTCCAAAAATAGCCAACAAACTTAGTGTCTCTGTCTGAAACTATGCTCTTAGGTAATCCATGCAATCTCACCACTTCCTTGAAAAATAGGTCTACTACATGCAATGCATCTGATGTCTTCTTACAAGGTATGAAATGAGTCATCTTCGATAATTTATCCACTACCACAAATATAGAATCATTCCCTCTCAGTGTCTTAGGCAATCCAAGTACAAAATCCATGCTTATATCCTCCCAAGCTCTTACTAGTACTGTCAAAGGTTTATACAATCCCACATTCTAAATACTACCCTTTGCAACTTGAAAAAATCTACAACTTTGCACATATCTCTTAACATCCTTATGAATCTAGGGCCAAAAGTACTACTCACTCACCAATGCTACTATTTTGTCAATGCCAAAATGTCCAGCTGGTCCTCCACTGTGTTTCTCCTTTATCAAATTCTCCCTCATAGAACTATTAGGTATGCACAATTGAACTCCTCTGAATAAAATCCCATCCTGAATGAAGTAATCCAACCATTTGCTTCTATCGACCATAATCGGTTCTCTACATGCTTTCCAAGGTTCTGAAAATCCGAGTCTTCATCATACAAGGTCTTCAAATCTTCAAATCCTTATACTGTCACTCTCATCTCTATCAACAAATTCCTTCTCCTACTCAATGCATCAACAACTTTGTTAGATTTCCCACTTCTATGATTCAACACAAAGGTGTAACTCTACAAGAATTCTACCCATCTCATATGTCTTTGATTAACTTACTCTAACTGTTCAAATACTACAAATTTTGATGATCTGCATACAATACAAACTCCTTAGGCAACAAGTAATGTCTCCACTTCTTCAAGGCTTGAACTATGACATTAAATTCCTGATCATACACTGAATATCTCCTCTAGGCATCATTCAATTTCTCACTGAAATAAACTACTGCTCTCCCTTCCTTACTCAAGACTTCTCCTATTGTTGTTCCACTTGCATCACAATCCACTTGAAATACTTTATTGAAATCTGGTAAAGCCAACACAGGATGCTCAGTCACTTTCTGCTTCAACAGTTAAAAAAAAAAATTCTCCGATGGTCCACTTCAATTACTTCCAATCTCCTCTCATGGTCTCAGTCATAGGGTTACAAATTGAACTGAAATTTTTGATAAACTTCTAGTAAAAACTATCCAATCCACGAAATGATCTTATCTCTCCAATGCTTTCCGGTGTAGGCCACTCAACAATTGATTTCACTTTCTTAGGGTCCATCTTTAAACCATCCTCGAATATCACAAATCCTGAATAAACTAACTCATTCTTCATGGAGGTACACTTCTTGATATTAATCAGCAACTTTTCTTCTCTCAATCTCTACAAAACTTGTCTTAACTGCAACAAATGCTCCTCTCTTGTCTTACTGAAAATAAGAATGTCATCCAAATACACAATAACAAACTTACCCAATAATTTCTTCAATACCTCATTCATTAGCCTCATAAAAGTACTCGGTGCATTGGTCAATCCAAAAGGCATCACCGACCATTCATACAACCCTTCATTTTTCTTAAATGCTATCTTCCACTCATCACCTTCTCTGATCCTGATCTGATGATATCCACTCTTCAAATCTATCTCTGTAAAGTATTTTTCTCCACTCAAACAGTCCATTATGTCATCCATCCTAGCTAAAGGAAACCGGTATTTCACTGTGATCTTGTTTATTGCTCTTGAATCAGTACACATTCCCCACTCTCCATTATTCTTAGGTGCTAATAATGTTGGTACTGCAGAGGGGCTCAGACTCTCCTTGATCAAACCTTTCTTTAACAACTCCTGCACTTATCTATTTAGTTCTTCATTCTTTGTCGGTGTCAACCAATGTGCAACTTTGTTAGGCAAACTATCTCTGGGAACCAAGTCCATGCAATGACTAATACTTCTCATAGGTGGAAATCCATCGGTACATTATCTGAAATGATGTCCTTATATTTTGTAAGCAAATCTTTTATCTCTTCCGGGTGTTCTTCTTCCAGTTCCGGTTTCTCAGTCTTCTTAGGAATTAAGGCAAAACACACATTCTCATGTCTCAATCCATCAATGAATTTCCTTCCATCTACCAAACAAATTCTAGCATTCATACAGACTTCATTCTTCAAAGGTTCCTCCAAAGGTAACAAGGTTTGCTTCATCCCATTGGCCACAATTATGTATGTATTCTTCCTCCCATCATGTACTGCCTGTCTATCAAACTGCCAAGGTCTACCCAACAAAAGATGACAAATATCCATAGGCATAATATCACACAAAACTTCATCATGATAATTCCCAATCTTCAATTTCACCAAACATTGTTCACTTACTAACAACTTATGTTCATCCTGAATCCATGCTATCTGATAAGGCTTAGGGATTTTCAATCTCTCCAATTTTAACTCATTCACCATCTCTGAAACAAGATTATCTGAACTACCACTATCAATAACCACTTTACAACACTTACCAGATACCTTACATCTGGTTTTGAACAAAATCTTCCTCTGCAAGGGCTCTTCATCTCCTCTGGTATGACACAAATCTCTCCTCATCATCAACAGTTCTCCATCTTTCGGTTTATTGTCTAATCTGGTGAGGTTTTCTTCCACCATTGCTGCTCTTCTAGTAGTTTTTGTCTTCTTACACTCGAATGCACAATGTCCTTCTCCACACGTATAGCAAGTTCCTCTAAATGTCCTATTTTCCTGTCTTCCAAAGTTCTCATTTTGGTAACCATCTGGTTCTCTCCTCCGATAGAAATTTCTATCATCCTTCCGGTATGAATTACCTTCTTTGTTCACTTCCTTGTCTTTGTTATGATCTGTATTGGTTTTTATTCCTCTGATATATCCTCTTCCTCCTTGAAATCTTCCTCTAGTAAACCTTCCACCTCTACCTCTCTGTCTTTGCTCATGTCTTTTTTTTAATTTCTCTCCCGCCTTTAGGGCATACTAGTAAGCCTCTTCAACACTCTCCAATTTGATCAAACTCAATTCATCTTGTATAGACATCCGTAATCCATTCAAATATCTTGTAACTTGTTCAACTTCATCATCAACATGTATGGATCTGATATTCAACTTGTTAAATGCTTCGATGTACTCCTTCACACTAGATTCCTTTTGTCTCAAATTTTGCAGTTTCTAGAACAGGTCCACTTGATAATTCGTCGGTAGAAAATTTGATTTCAGCCTAGAAATCATCTGATCTCATGTCTTAATCTTTTATTTGCCTCTTCTCTATCTATCAACTTGTAAATGCTCCCACCAAAGAAATGCATGACCTTTGAACCGGGTACAGGCATATTTTACCTTCCTCTCTTCTGCAGTGTTTTCAAAATTGAAATACTTATCCATCTCTGAGATCCAATCCATCAATTCATCTGAATCTAATTTCCCATCATATTCTAGTGGGTAAAATGAGGTTTAGTATTTGCCCTACTCAAAACCCTCAAAAACCTTTTCTCATCCAAATCAACTGCCAGTAGGTTTTCTTGTTCTGTCGTGGCTTCTTCTCCTTCATCTTCACTTACATCTTCAATATATCAACCTCTTCTTTGGGCTATCTCTGTGACTTCTAACCAGGCTGCTATTCCTTGCAATATCTCCATCATAGTAGGGTCTACATTCCCACACACTCCACCATTCCTAGCTCCTCTTCAAACCATTGTTCACGCTAGTCCTCTGCAGCTACAGGTTGGATCCACAATTCGCCACCCTACAACAAAATTTTAGGACACGCAACCTCCAGAACGAAACTTCGCTCTGATACCACTTGAAGCAGTCACTGGTGAGGAGGGACCTCAAAGAGATCAATCTGGACCAGTCAGCAAGAGTAAATACAATGGAAACTCAAAGATATAATGGAGGAAATGTAGAACAGATTATTTTATTGCATAAAAATTTATTACATCCAACTGGTAACAACCGGGTTACAACATACTGGATCACAAGCCTGGTAGAATAGGTCACAACTGGGACCTTGAATCTTAAGATTTATCTTCTACACACAATCTAGCTACGTGATTCTCTAATTGATTACATTCTAATGCATAATTACAAATATATATATCGATCCAAAGGATCCAGTTGACCCAAAAGGGATCAAAACCCGAAGAACAAGACCAAACGTGCAAAACAAGGTCGGCCTCCGCCATGAGATTCGTCCACAAAATCCAAAGGATGAAACTTAGATTGCAGGAAAAGGTCAACCACATACCAAGGAACATTGGAATCAAAGCCCAAGGCTCTGCAAGCTTTGAAAGGGGTTCTGGTAGATCACCAAAATAGGTCTAGGCAACCGGTAACAAAGGATTGTCAACCGGTAATAGGAAACTGTCCTAGAAACCGGTAACAATATCTTGCCAAAAAATTATCCAAATGTGATGCAGTCTGGAAATAATAAAGATGATCAAGTCTTCAAGTAGAATCCAACTCCATAGAATCCGGTGAGCCAAAACCGGGACACACAGAAAGGAAAACTGAAACTGCAAATAGAAAAGAAAAAATGTTTTTGGTTGATGCAAGATTGCTATGAACCGGGGATGCTCCTGCATCAATCTTGCCTTCTCTCTTAATAATGTTGGCATTTAATCTAATAATATGGTGAACCTTATTGATAATGATGAAACTCCCAAGGACTTGTGTATTACATTTGATCCCACTGAGACTATTAAAGCGCCTGATGGCCCATTATATATAACTACGAAAATCAAAGGCATACCTTCTCGAGGAGTGATTATTGATCTAGCTTGCATGGTTAATGTGATAACTAAAGAATTTCTTTATACTTTTCAATTGTATCAAGTGATTGTTATCATCACCTAAACCTGCACCCTATGCTCAGTTATCAACTCAGCAGGCTAGTGACACATGGGAACACTCCTAGGCCTGCCGGTTGCCTAAACTTGGAGTGAGCCTCCAGAGAAAGTTGGTTCTTATGGGCTTCACCTAAATATGACAACTCTAATGATGTCATTGAGAAAAGAGGAAGGAGGATTGCATTAATTAAACCTACAAACTATAGGTGATGCACCAAAGTATACTATCCAAATCTGTAAAATCAACATTAACAATGACACAATTTCAACTAAGAGATAAACTAACTTGCACAACTTCAGATTGCATAATCTTGCATAGACACTCTACAAGAAGGTTTTTTGCTGCACCTAAACCAAGAAGGAAGAAATAAACCTCACAACTTGAACAACTGCAACATAACACAAATCATAAAAACCTATAACAAAGGTATACCCTTTCTGCAACAAAGATGCTTAATAATTGAACAGAACTACAAGGAAGAGAGAAACTTCACAAATAGAAATGTTAAATCACTCAAATGCATACAATAATGACCAAAAAAAATGAAAGAAGGCAACACTTATCTATTAATCTCAAAAGGTAATCAAATATACAATTTTGAAAAATGAGTTACAAATCTCTCTCTACATAAAGAACTCTGAAAAATGAGTTACAATAATGCTAGTGAATGACAAGAACTAACTTTACAAAACAGGTTAGTACCATACTTATGCTTTTCCCAATCAGTTACAATAAAATAGGAGTCTCAATCTCCTTGGTCGAATGTAACTAAAAAGCCTAAAATCCAGCCACTAGATTTCCTCTTAATGAGCTCCAAAAGGGTGAAAAAGTCAAGTTTGACCATGTCAAACATGATGACTCTTCACAAAGCACTAAATAATCTCAAACTGCCACTAAAACAACTCCTATATCTTCTATGCATGTTTTCCTGCCTCTTCAACCTCCCTACATCTTTGGCACATATTTTGACACCTCCCCATAAACTTGGCCTTTCCTTATAATTTCAAACTTGTCTCCTTTTGTGACTTGGCTTCTTGTCCACACATGTTATTATTTTCTCAATAAATAATATCTATTAAAGCAACTTGTAATCTATCACTTGATGAATACTATTATTTTTGTATTAATATTATTTATTAAGTGTTCTATTACAAATCACTTAATAGATATTGTTTAGTTAATAGAAAAATCCAAATAAGACATTTCATCAACCTAATACCCACAGGGTATTAGTGAGGCAAGAAAAATATTAAATGAAAAGAAAAAAAATCTTATACTCTTCAGTCATAATAGGATAAAGAAAACCCTAAGTCATTCATTTGTTTGGCTTTTTGGCATTCAAAGTTGTTGTGTGGAGTTGCCATGAGGGTTTGATGGAGATACTTGGAGATTTTATGTTGTAGATTTTGCACGATTTCTCTTTTTCTTATCTATAGGCCGAATCTAGTAAGTCTTTGTCTTGATCTCCTTCTACCATGGTTCATAGTTTTCATGATGCAAACTTGCAAGAATATTACCACATTTTTCTTATAATGAAGAATGAATTCATTGCATCCTTTTACCCATATATTATCATATGGCTATGACTCTTTTGAGCTTGGACTGCAATTGCATAAATAATGATTGCTTGCAGATTACTCCATGGTTTACTTCATGACTTCCTATGAGCTCATAACAACAAAAAGCCTGTACACTACTACTGCTTTAAAATGTTATTTGTTTACTTTAGCTCTTACATGTATTATGATTGATATGGTTGTTGTTAGGGTTTTTGTGATAGTGAAGGCTTTGTTTTCCTTCATCATTATCTTGTGGGCTCCTTATGCTAGAGTGATAATAACTACGACCTCACTATTATGGCCCTGAGTTTGTGTAGAGATGACTCCATGCAAGGGTGTGATGTGATTGACCATTGATGCTCTCAAAATCTTCATGAATGCTTTGTCATTGTTCTTTGGACTGGGATATCTTTATGACTACCTCAATCTTCTTAGATTTTCTTTGATTGTTTGATCCAGTAAGGAAGTCACTAATCTTTATGATCCTTACCTTGATTTAAGGCTAAATCATTGATCATGCTCTAAGTTTGCAAACTATGTTAAGGAAGGAGGTTGTCCTCCATCTGTTCTTTGTGATCTTTGTATGCCGCCACAAAGCCATGACTATTCTAGAGTCCTATTCAATAAACTCTTCCGCATCCACATCATGGACTCTTATCTCCATATGACTATCTCCACCTCTGTATCAAAGTACTACTGATGGTTTTCCTTCTTCTATCACTATAGGTGCCTTGACTTGACCCAACTATATTTTCTCTTTTCCTTAGATCTGCAAACACCATTGTGTGAAGATCAATCCTAATATAAACAATGACTTCTTGAATTTGACCTTTTGACCTATAGCTCACAATTCACGGTGCCTTTAAAGGACAACTCTGAGAATATTGTAAGCCCTTATTTGCTGCTACATACCTCTTAGGTCTGATCTTTTTATTTATACTATTATGATCTCTTTGACAATGATCTTCCTTATGGTTGTCTTCTAGGATCTGCCTCTTCATAACATATTAGATGAAATTTGTTTTATTAATACTGTTATGTCCCTTGGATCTACTCACTATTAATATTCCCTTAGTTGCATTATGAAGCCTCTTGACATCTATTTAATTGTTCTCATTATTAAAGCATTGGACTGCATAATTTAGCTGTTATCAATAATATTTGTCAAAGCTCTTTCATTGTCAAAATTACTGGGCTTCTAGGTTGTCATAAGCTTTCTCCTTGGAACTTCCTCATGACACTTTGGCAATATTTTCAAATCTCTATCTTTTGACTGTTAAAGATTATGTATTGTCTATAAGACTCTCTATGACTTGGTTAGACTTGCTATTCTTTTGGTTTTCGCATCAGTATTAGTATTGCCTTGTATTTATTTTGACCTCAAGCCTAAGATCTCATTGATTACATATCCTATGAGAGAATAGTGCCTCCATTTGACTGAGACAACTTTCTTGAATACTATCATACTTGGGTATTGATGTATCTGGATCCTTAAAAACTATATTTCACATGGAGTTGCTTTACAATATCAGTCTTTTGATATTTGTGACTGTATATAAATATGTTTTGATGGCTCTTTTGATCTATGGCTAATGTGAGACATCTCTAATAACAGTGAATAAGGTCACTATATTTCTTACTTTGAATTGCATCTTTGGAAATGATTCTCTACCAACCCCTGTGTTTATCAACGGTCTCAACTTTATTGGTTGTTGCTATACAATTTGGTTCACCATACAAATAAGAAATGGTGATCTTGTATGTAGCATGATTGTGTGTGCAATATGAAGAATTATATATACGAGCAGTGATCCTTTTGCTTTGGACTGAGGTTAGAATTTCCATCATTCTTGTTGATTGTCCAATTTTGTTCTTATTCCCATAGAGCACTATTAGAGCAGTGATTCCTTGCATACACCCCTATCTTTCGCATGTTTATTGACTGTATCTTCACTATCAGAGGTCGTTCTATCTCATGAGACAGTGACAGACTTGATGGATGGACTTACACACTCTAATAGCACTGCCACACATCCTCATTCATGATCGTGACCACTATCAAATAACTTTTATGTTGTCTCAGTAATATATAAGCTTTGTCACTATTATTTTTGGCTTGAATTGACTATGTTTCTTGCTTAAATCACTGCCATCTAATAATTTTCAATGTATGTCTTTTTTTCCTTTAGGTCAATACAGTTCTATCAAGCACAAATTTTTCATCTATAACAGTGACCATATTGGTTCACTATTGTGGATGATGACTTTCTACCTGATGAAGCTATACTAACCTGAAACATGTTGGGCTCAACCCTTGTGGGAGCCTCATTTAATTACTCCACATGCAGTTATCAAATGAATCAAAATAGTGACATATTTTTACCTATACCTGCACAATGAGAAAACAATGTTAGATAAAGCAAGCATATGATAGGTGTTTGTTTGATGATTCTCCTGTTTCTTGGGCATATATGAAATGTTGCCTTTTTCTAATGCACATAAATGATTGAATTATATGTTTATAGATATGTGTATATATAGTTTAGTGATCTTTCATTTCTCTAACACATTTCTCTCTCAAATGTAGGCAGCTTAGGAGAAGTTGGGAAGCAACAAAGGCAAGCGAGGAACTGGACATGATGCAGAAGAAAGATAACTCAAGGCAGACTCACCATTCAGGAAATGACAAGTCACTTTTCCCTATATTTGCATTTATTTTCCTTTTCTATAAATGTATAATGTTTTCATTTGTTTGCATTAGAAAAGTTAGTCTCACGGTTTGTGTGAAACATTGCACATTTCAAACTATCAATAAATACTATCTTTCTGAAAAGATTTGTGAAAATCTCTTTTGGCATATGCATCTACATAATGTAATGTAGTAGAATAGTCTTCAGATTTCCTTATACACCTGAAAGTATTATAGAAGAGATAAAATGTACCTTTCTTTTCATTTTAATATCAACTTGTTGCCCATCATCTACAACTCTCTTTTTAGACCTTGTATTTGCTGCAACAGTACTATGGAACTGATTTGATGATCGTGGACTGTTCATTCCACAAAATTCTTCCCTCTGAAAATTTATGAGGGATATTTCTCCTTGCATATCCAAGTGTGGAGATGCATTTTACTCCACTGTATCAACCACTAGATTTTGTTGAACAATAGATGCACTTTGTACCATAAGTGCTTGATTGATAAGACAATTTGTGCAAGTGGCCTGGTTGCGAGGTAAATTGCATGGGAAAAACCACTCAAGTTCATGCACTAAGTTGTTCTATGTGGGTACCAATTCTTTTGAGGCACTCGTAGTATTTGGATTATAGGGCTAGAATGGCCTTTGATTCATCACTGGCCTTTGACCTTAGAAATTTGACTAATATTGAGGTTTGCTTGACTGAAAAGGGGCTTGGTAAGGGGCTGGATTTGGCCTGTAATTTTGGTTTTGTTGCCTTTTCAAATTCACAATTTCATTTCCAAAATTCTGTAATAAGTTTTTAATCTGCTAAAACTCAAACGATGAATTTTGGACACTTTTTTCTTGGTTAAAGGATGGCAAATTTACTACTGGTAGGGGCAAGAACTATTGCTATAGCAGAACATGAGGTACATCAACCAATGGTGGTATTATTAAAGGCATGCTAGAATTAATTTCAAGAAAGATGGGAATAGGTGCCCTAGGCGCAATCTTTCCAGCCTGAATAAGGCTATTTTCTATCCTTACAGTAGTATCAAAATTTGTTGGTAATGCAGTCCCTCCCATTTATTTAATCATGACAAAAATATCATTGTTCAATGCCCTTAAATAATACAAAAATGCATGTTCTATAGAAGTTCTTATCGTGACAGGAATTCAATTCCATGTCTGCTAAAAATGGAAATTGAAATCTGTCACTTGTTCTTGAGGAGCCCTTTTGATAGTAATCAGCTGCTCTACCAAGGACAAATTGTTTGACTTATCCTCAAATTGCTTGCAAAGAAGATCTTTAAGCACATCCTGTGAATTCACTAAGTTCACTAGCAAGCCTCTAAACTATTGTAAAGCTTTTCCTTTGAGTAAAGTTGTCAATAACCTCAATGCCACATTCTCTTCAGTAACATGATGAACTACACACAAGTTGGCAACACCCTTGATATGCTCGATGGATGATGTATGCTCTTTTCATGAGTAGTATGGAAGATCTTTAAGAGAAGCAACAAGAATGTTGTCATGTTGAGTCAAATTTAGTGGGCTTCCCCCATTGAATGGAGTAAAATCTTGTTGTCTCGCTCCTGGAATCATTGTAACCTGAACTTTAGGTAGAAAAAAAAGAGGGACAATAATATGAAATCTTGTAGGAGGGGTAGACTCAACTCTTATAGAATAAACAACAGTTTTCTCAGTTTTCTTAGTTTCTCTACCTTTTCTACTAGGTGGAGACAACTACAAATACTGAAATGATGAAGAGCTACTTCTTGTTTGCACTCTTCTCATAAGTTGTAATGCACTAAATCTACTTACTAGAGCTCAGAGTCACCAACTATGTTAAGAAAAAATGCCTATAAAAGACTGAAAATGATAGTTGCACACACCAAACAACAACAACAGTGGCCTTCTATGAACTAAAATAGTTCAACAATCCCACTGGACATGCCAAAAATAGTTATCACCTAAACCTACACCCTATGCTAAGCTATCAACTCAGCAGGCTAGTGACACATGGGAACACTCCTAGGCTTGTGGGTTGCCTAAACTTGGAGTGACCCTCCAGAGAAAGTTGGTTCTTATGGGCTTCACCTAAATCTAACAACTCTAATGACCTTGTTGAGAAAAGAGGAAGAAGGATTGCATTAATTAACAATCTAATAGGTGATTTACCAAAGTATACTATCCAAATCTGTAAAATCAACAAAAGCAATAACACAATTTCAGCATTAACAATGACAAAATTTCAACTAACTGATTGATATGGTTGTTGTTAGGGTTTTTGTGATAGTGAAGGCTTTATTTTCCTTCATCATTGTCTTCTGGGTTGCTCATGATGGAGTGATAATGATTGCGACCTCACTATTATGGCCCTAAGTTTGTGTAGAGATGACTCCATGCAAGGGTGTGATGTGATTGACCATTGATGCTCTCAAAATCTTCATGAATGCTTTGTCATTGTTCTTTGGACTAGGATATCTTTATGACTACCTCAATCTTCTTGGATTGTCTTTGATTGTTTGATCTAGTAAGGAAGTCACTAATCTTTATGATCCTTACCTTGATTTAATTATAAATCATTGATCATGCTCTAAGTTTGCAAATTGTTTTAAGGAAGGAGGTTGTCCTTCGTGTGTTCTTCTTTGTGATCTTTGTATGCTGCCACAAACCCATGACTATTCTAGAGGCCTATTCACTCATCTCTTTCGCATCCACATCATGGACTCTTATCTTCATATGAATATCTCCACCTCTGTATCAAAGTACTACTGATTGTTTTCCTTCTTCTATCACTATAAGGTGCCTTGAATTGAACCAACTGTATTTTCTCCTTTCCTTAGATATGCAAACACCATTGTGTGAAGATCAATCCTAATATAAACAATGCCTTCTTGAGTTTGGCCTTTTGAACTATATCTCACTGCTCGGTGTGCCTTTAGAGGACTGCTCTGAGAACACTATAAACCCTTATTTGTTGCTACATACCTCTTAGGTCTGCTCTTATTATTCATAGAATTTTTTGATCTCTTTGACAGTGATCTTCCTTATGGATGTCTTCTAGGATTTGTCCTCTTCATAACATATTGTATGATATTTTCTTTTTTAATAGTGTTATGCCCCTTGGATCTACTCACTGTTAATATTCCTTTAGCTGCATTATGAAGCCTCTTGACATCTATTTCACTGTTCTCATTATTAAATCATTGGACTACATACTTTAGTTGCTATCAAGAATATTTTGCAGAGCTCTTTCATTGTATAGATTACTGGGCTTCCAGGTTGTCATAAGCTTTCTGCTTCGAACTTCCTCATGACACTTTGGCAATATTTTCAAATCTGTGCCTTTTAACTGTCAAAGACTGTGTACTGCCTATAAGTTGATCTATGACTTGGTTAAACATGTTATTCTTTTGTTTTCATCATCAATGTTATTACTACCTTGTATTTATTTTGATCTCAAGCCTGAGATCTCATTGATTATTTCTCCTATGGGAGAATAGTTCCTTCATTTAACTGAGACAACTTTCTTGAATACTATCATACTTGGGTATTGATGTATCTGGGTCCTTAAAAACTATATTTGTCATGGAGCTGCTTTGCAATAACAATCTTTTGATATTTATGACTATAGATAAATATGCTTTGATGGCTCTTTTGATTTATGGCTAATGTGAGACATCTTTGCCTCTCTCTGATAACAGTGAATAAGGTCACTGTATTTCTTACTTTGAACTACATCTTTGGCAATGATGCCCTACCAACTCCTATTTTTATCAATGGCCTCAACTTCATTGGTTGTTGCTCTACAATTTGGTTCACCATACATATAAGAAATGGTGATCTTGTATATAGCATGACTGTGTGTGCAATATGAAGACTTATATATATGGGCAGTGATCATTTTGCTTTGGATTTAGGTTAGCATTGCCATCATTCTTGTTGACTGTCCTTTTCTGTTCTTATTCACATAGAGCACTATTAGAGTATTGATTCCTTGCATGCACCCCTATCTTTGGCATGTTTATTGACTGTATCTTCACTATCAAAGGTTATTTTTATCTCATGAGATACTGATGTATCTGATGGAAGGACTTACACATTCTAATAACAGTGCCAAACCTCTTTATTCGTGACCATAACCACTGTCAAATGACTTTTATGTTGTCTCGGTAATATATAAGCTCTATCACTGTTATTTTTGGCTTGAATTGACTTTGTTTCTTGCTTAAATCATTGCCATCTGAGAATTTTCAATGTATGGCTTTTTTTTCCTTTAGGTCAGTATAGTTCCATTAGGCATAAATTTTTCATCTATAACAATGACCATATTGGTTCACTATTGTGGATAATGAGTTTCTACTCAATGAAGCTATACTAACCTGAAACATGTTGGGATCAACCCTTGTGGGATCCTCATTTTACTCCACATGCAATTATCAGATGGATCAAAATAGTGACATAATTTTACCTATACCTGCACAATGAGAAAATAATGTTACATAAAACAAGCATATGATAGGTGTTTGTTTGATGATTCTCCTGTCTCTTGGGCATATATGAAATGTTGGCTTTTTATAATGCACATAAATGATAAAATTACATGTTTATAGATATGTGTATATACGGTTTAGTGATCTTTCATTCCTCTAACATATTTATCTCTCAGATGCAGGAAACTTAGGAGAAGCTGGGAAGCAATAAAAGCATGCGAGGAACTAGACACGATGTAGAAGCAGGATAACTCAAGCCAAACTCGTCATTCAGGAAATGGAGGGTCAGTTTTCCCTATATTTGATTTGATTTTCCTATTCTATAAATGTATAATGTTTTCATTTGTTTTCATTAGAAAAGTTAGTCTCACGGCTTGTGTGAGACATTGCACATTTCATACTATCAATAAAGACTATCTTTTTGAAAGGATTTATGAAAATCTCTTTTGTCATATGCATTTGCATAATGTAATG